>NW_011888890.1:5091673-5119156 GCF_000151845.1 Pteropus vampyrus | reverse complement strand
AAAATTGGCTTTTCTTTAAGACAAAAGATTACAAATCTAGATTTGTAGATATAAGGTTTAGCTGAATTAAGGTATGCTTAGAAACAAACCCCGCAATATTTTAAGAATTCTTAATATTTTTAAGAATATTATTCACTGCTATTCATAATAGCCAAAATATGGAAGCAACCTAAATGCCCATCAACAGATGATCTGATAGAGAAATTATGGTTCATCTATACAATGGAATATTACTCAGCCATAAAAAAAGAAATCCTACCATTTGTAACCACATGGATGGACCTAGAGGTTATTATGCTGAGTGAAAGAGGTCAGACAGAGAAAGATAGATACTATATGATTTCACTTATATGCAGAATCTAAGAAACAAACTAAACGAAAACAGACTTACAGATACAGAGGAGAATCTGGCAACTGCCAGAGAGGAGGGGGGTTGGGGTGCTAGAGGAAAAGGTGAAGAGTTAAAGAAGTACAGAGTTAAAAAATAGTCACAGGGACGTAGAGTACAGCATAGGGAATATAATCAATAGTATTGTAATGGCTATGTGTAGAGTCAGATGGGTGATAGAGTAATCAGAGGAATCATTTCATAAAATATACAAATGTCTAACCAACATACTGTACACCTGAAACTAATATAAATAAAAGAATTTTGCTTATTATATTGTAAAACTAAAAGACACAGAAACTTGTAGCAAGTCAGTAACAGGAAGAATTATGAATTTATATTTTGATTCCTATTCAATGAATTCAAGTCACATGCACATCTACAGTTTTTCGCATTAATTTAATTCAGTTCTCAACTAAATATTATATTATAGGAGACCTAATGATCCACTGTGAAAAAAAAAAACAGCTTTTCAGAGAATGTTTACTTTTTCAAAAATTTAAAAGTAACTTGGCTTGGACTAGCATATTAGCAAAGTGATTTCACTGCAGCATTAAAAGTAAAAAAAAAGTGTAATTACTAAAATGTCAAAAGATAGGAAAATGGTTAAATAAACTAGCTATAAAACTTTAGAGTAAAACTACAAAATAATACTAATATGCAGCACCAGGAAAAACATGTTATGTTTAAAAGACAATTACATACAATTACTACAGACTTGTAGTAATGGAATGTCTTGTTGGAATTGGAGATTCCTTTATAGGAGTTAAAACTTGGGGAAAGAGTTGTAAATAGTACAGCTGGTGTGAAACAGTGGGTCTTTGGTATTATTGTTTGAAATTTAAAACAGTAATTATGTGGGATATTAACCAGAGAATTATAAACAAGTATAGATAAGATTAGTATACTATACCAATTAAATATTATGCAAGTATAATAGAATTAAAGTACAGGAAAATGTAAATATGAGAAATAAATTATTTTCCTTTTGAATTTCCTTTAATCATGTTATATTATTTTCCAATATAAAGGTTTCTGAATACCATATTAATTCTATTACACTTATTTACATTATGTACAACGTGGACAGACTAAGTAGAAAAATATTTGAGTTTATAAACTACCTAAATTCTTCCCACAAAAATATTGTTTTAAATTTCAAACAATAATGCCAAAGACCCACTGTTTCACACCAGCTGTACTATTTACAACTCTTTCCCCAAGTTTTAACTCATAAAGGAATCTCCAGTTCCAATAAGGCATCCCATCACTACAAGTCTGTTAAAATGACAACCTGAAAGAGGTACAAATTATGACACCAGGATAGAAAAGATAAGATTTAAATCCAAGTATTATGAAAGCTTATTTGCCCTTACTATCTAAATTTCAGTAATCATTAATATATTGAAAATTCAAATTAGAACAGAAATTCCATTTTGCTAATTAGAAAGACCCAATGAGACAACCCGCCTGACTCAGCAGCTTTTCTACTTTACAAGCTGTGCTTAATGTTGCAAGGATAAGACTGAAACCTAACTTTCAAGCTAAGCAGTAAAGCCAATGCAAAATCAATATTTGTCTTGGCAAGAAACTCCAATGAAAATATGAAATGTTTTGGTCTTAACTGGCAGATATATAAAGAGCGAAGGTGCCTTGTTGGGTTATTATTTATCATGCCAAATCCCTTGTGCAGAGCTACAAATTAGCTTTTATTGCAGATACTTAACATGTTTCTTTAGAGAGAGCACCTCAACCAAATAACCTTCCAAGTCTGGCACCATGAATTGCTACAGCCTTGCAGTTCCTTGTAAGTCAAAACATTTGCGTTTTAAGAACAGTCTCCATACACCAACTCAACTGCAAATTTCTTCAGCTGAAAGTTCAAGTTTATGCTACACAATACTATGTTTACTCTCAACAACAGAATGCACTGATTTACAAATTACTAAAGAGTAAAATACTCCAATCTACAGCTTCAACATTTCTAACATCATAGACTTTCTATTATCTAAATTAACAAGTCCAAACAGTAATATACTAAGTGTGTTACTCCGGTCAAAGGCAAATGACATTATTGCCAGTACACTAAAATCAGTAGTACAAAAGATCAGATTCCTAATCCCAATCAACTATTTTGAAAAACGGCTACAGGAGATATCAATGAGGGGAAAATGTGGATTGATTTTGCCATCACTAGAAAAACGAGTCAAAGCAAGCCTATATGAGAGGCTTCCACATGAATACTATCTAAGTTCATTTCCGAGTTCCCAGTCTCACATCTAGAAAGCAGTTTCCCAACTTTTTAACAGTAATATAAAGAACAGGGCAGAAAATAAAATACAGGTTTTTTTTCCTGATCATACTGATCAATAGTTATCCTTTAATTCTCAGAGATGTTGTCTTTTTGCGACTAATTTTGCTCTTACCACGTGTACACAGAAAATCATATAACGCTCGGCATTCAGATAGCTGCTTAATCCATATGATCACCTCAAATCAAATATTTAAAAACTAAGCTCCTTAGCACAACATTCTCCCTTATCTAACTATACCGTTCACCTTCTAAACCCGGAGAACGAAAGGGAAGATCTACTCCTACTGTAAACTGGGGTCTAGAGAAAACGCCTTAACACGGGTTTTCACAAAACTAGGCATGGAATTTCAATTAAGCAGTCAATTGCCCAGACTGCAACGCTTGACAATCTCTCTGAGGCAAAAATACACGGACAACTGAGGGCTCGTTACCGGAGATGAAACTTGCCCTCACATTTTTGCCCAAGTAACTGCGGTAACTGCCCTAACTTTCCCGTGTGAAACAAACACATAATCGGGGAAAGGGGTGTACTATTTAAAAATTGGGTCATTCCTTATTTGTTCTGATAAGGGACGGTCTTCGGGAGGGAAAAGTTCTGTGAAGCAGAAAAAGGGAGGAAAAAAATATGACGGCATCCTCAATGCAGAAAAGTTACAGCTCTTTACAGGAGTCAGCACCAGGGGCTCATTAGTTGGTTCTGTGTTTAGTCACTCGCAGTTTATTGGCACCTGCCTTCCTAAAAGTCATCCGCAACAACGAAGCCCTAAGGATCCGCCACAGAATGGCAGAGGAGGAAATGCCCTCAATTCACCTGCGACACCTGCCCGGGCTCCCAGTTCGCTCCCGCTCTGTCCCGTGACCTTTCTGGAGAACCCCTACCTCCCCGCCCGCACTGCCCCAGGCCCCCACCTCCCCGGGAATCCCGATTCCCGCCCCCTCCCTACCCTGCCCCCACCCAGGCGGCCGTCGTCCCTGCGGTCCGTAGGGCTCAGACGCCTCGCGCTTCCACGCAACTGGATCTCGGGAGCCCGGGCGGCGCAGGGAGGCTCTTCCTGGCTCAGCCTCTCCCCCATCACGCCCCGCAGGCTCCGGGGACTCCCCGCCCCCGGAAACCGCGGAGAAACTAGGCCGGGAATGCCAGCCCCGCCACTCTCCGCCTCCTCGGCGACCCCCGCAGGCCGGCCCTCGGAACTCAGCACCTACAAGCTGCTACCTGCCCAGCGCCGGTCCGTGCCGCAGCGCGGGCCTCGCGGGGGCGCGACGCAGGGCTCCTGCGCGAAAGGCCCTCGGCCGCACACTCACCTGCCGGCCGCTCCCCGTCAGCGCCACCCGGACACAGCTCCGTCGCTGGGCATGAAAGCGCCGGCTTCGCGGCCTGGGCGCCCTCGGCAGGGCCGGGCGGGGTACTCGCTCCCCGGGGCGCCGCCGCCGCCACGGCCCGCTCTGCGCCTGCGCCGCCTCTCGGGCTGGGTCTCGAGGGGCGCAGCGCGCGCCAAGGGAAACGTCCGGGAGCGCGAGCTCGCGCCGGCGCCTCGGCTCCGCGGAGGCCGGCCTTGCGGGCGTGGGGTCGCCTAGGAGCTGCCCACGGCACCGCCACCCCGACAGCTGACGGCCATATTTCTGGTCCCTTTTTCTTTTTTTCCGCCCCCCCTCTTTCCGCCCCTTTCCCCAGAACAGCACTTTCCTACTCTCCTCCCTCTCCTTTTCCTACTGCGGGGGCGGGTGGAAAAGGGCGTGGGGGAGGGGTGGAGAAAGGAGGGCGTGGGGCGGGGCAGCCCTCGAGCCCCACCCCCTGGGAGGGCCGAGGCCGCGAGGTCACCGCTCCCCCTCGCCCGCCGAGGGGACTCCTGCGCGCGCGGGGTACCAACCCCGCCAGCCTGCGAGCCCTTCCTTCGCGTCCAGGCGGCGGGTCCCGAGCAGAAACAGCTAGGAAGAAGGGGCCCAGGGCGCACCTCTGCACCCCGCCCTGCGGGGCCCAGACTCACTGTGTACTGGGGGCTTTACTGCCTTGGCCTCAGGCAGGTGGCGGCTGCTCCTCGGACTTTTCAAAAACGGGGAAAGTGACACCGAATCGCCCAAAGTCACTGAGGAGAGTGCTTGGAGGGATGCAGGTTTCTGGACGAGAAGTTTCTTTCCGAGGTTGGAGTCGGAATTCTCACGCATGACTGTGGGCCTTTGAGGCCGGAGAGAGATCCGCAAACTGGCGCTGCCCGAAGTCCCTTCCCGGCTGCAGCTCCCCATGAGAGTCCTTGAACAGGCTTCGCGTCGCTACCTCGCCCGAGATTTCGGAATGGAAACTACGAATGTGGAAAAACTGTGTTCAAATAATCAGTGCTCTCCTGCCTCTTAAGTAAGTGTAGTCTTTATCTACACGGACGTATGCATTGTCATTTCCCATTAATGCAGATTTTGCGAGATATTTTTGACAACTGTTTGAAGCTATAATGAGGAAGAATAACAACTACTTATTCGAGAAGAAGCAAATTGTTTGAAAAAATTAGGAGAACTTTTATCTCCTTCCTCCTCCCCCCCCCAAAAAAAAAATTGGCGAGTGACTTCACAGATTCCATGGCAGGTCAAAATTATAACTGGTAAGATTTGTGCATATCTAATGAATATTCACATATATAATGACCATGTTCCTGAGAATTACTCTCTCATTCAATCTGTATTTTTACCAAAAAGTATGAGATTAAAGCTAAATCATGAGGACCCTGTTATAAATTTACTTCTGAAGTTTATTTGTATATATGGATAATTTGAATTTGGTAGTCAACAGGAGAAACTTTTTCTAACCACATTAGCAGTCAGTCGATTCAGTAGAAATGCACAGCAATAGAAATAGGCTTATATAGCAATACTTTGGAGTCAATTTGAGCTTATTGGAAACCAGTCTAACAATCTAGACAGAAGTTTAATACTTAGAAATTTAGCTTGTGGACTTCTTGTCTTCTCTCTCTCAAAGGCAAATTAATTAGTAATTTCAAAACATTTACTATAGACAAGATTTCTTAATGGGCACATTCCATTAATATTCATAGATTAAGAGTTTTTCCTCTTTTCCCGGATTTTTGCACCCACAGAAATGAAAATAAAAGAAGCCAATATATCTCTTCCATTTGATTAACAGATTTTTCTCAATTTGCAAGGTAAGATTTAAGAATCTCTTTAATTATTTTCACTATTTTAATTGTCCTATAGATTTTCATTGTTATTTTCTACCCAAAATTTCACAGAGTGCACTTGTATGTTTTGGGCCTAATTTTTTGTTTAAGGCAGCTGTTCGTAGGTCTCAAAGTCCTTGATTCAACAGCCTTCTCAACTGCATTTTTATGTGCCCAGGGCTGAAATTAGTTCATTTTAAATTTTAACATAAATCTTTGACTCTAAAAAGTGGAGAGAAAGTTGGAGAGCCCAATAACAAAATAATTGTCATAATCACTATAGTATCAGTTTCAGTTGAGTCATATAGATATAAGAATGCATAGAAGAATCACTCAGCCCATTGAAGAGGGAAATACAGACATCTGAGCATGGTCACTGCAGTTTTCTGTGGATCAGCAATGAAAAAGAGTTGAATGGAAATGTTGAAAATTTTCTTAAGATATTTTTGACAGCCATCAACAGTGCTGCAGCATGACAAGATTTTCATCTTATGTGTTCTCTTCAAAAACGTCTAAGCATTGCTTTTCATAGGAATATTCGAAGACCTTTATACTTTATACTTCTATACTTTTTAACTTTTGTTCAATTACATGTATAACAAAAGTATTATAAATCTAACAGTTTAATCTGATTGTAATTAATATTTCTGTAATTTCTTAATGTCCGAATTCCATACTAGATTGTAAGCCCTGTGAGAGCAGGGTTCACATGTGTCACATGTGTATTTACATGTCATGTTCTCTTCCGGATCCCCAGTACCTAGCAGAATAACCAGTATATAATAGGGTCTCAAAAAATACTTGATGAATGACTGAAATAAATCAGTCTATGTTTCTCTCACTTTCTTCTCCATCCTTAGGCAAGACTTAATTCTCTGCATATGTAAATTGAGTAGAATTATATTTATAAGAATTAAGATCATTTGTTAATTTATAATAAACTATAACTATCAAACAAACAAGTTCAGTAATCAGAACTTAGCACTAAGTAGCCTCTCATTGTAGCTTACAATGATCCCTGCCTCCTGGTTTATGCCCTCGTGTAATCCTCTTCCATTGAGTATGGGGCGGAGTGATTGAGTGGCTTCTAACTCACAGAATACATCAGAAATGATGAGATTTCTCCAACAAAAGACTGTGGCTTTGGTCTTGGATTCTCCCTCTCGTCCTCTTGGGTGCTTACTCTGGGGGAAGCCAGCTACCATGTCATCTGCAACTGTGTGAGCCAGTTCAGAATTGGATCCTAGCCAAGTAGAACCTTGAGATGACTGCAGCCGTAGCCAGCACCTCAGTTACAGCACTCCTGACAGATTCGAGCCAGAATAAACAACTGCTCCTGGGTTGTTTATTCACAGAAACTATGAAATAATAAATATTTTTTATTTCCAGCTGCAAATTTTGAGGATCATTTGTTACACAGCAATGGATAACTAATGCAATACTGTAATACCTGGAAGATAGCAAGTGCTCATTAATGGTAGCTGTTTATTTAATGAATAAAACTGGGTTTAGCATATGATACTTAACACTCTATAAAGCTGAGTTTGATGATACTGTTTACAGTGGCAGTGAGAGAAGGTATCCAAGAAAAGTAGGAAGACTGACTTTACCTGATTTGTTATTTGTAGACTGTCTTTGCTCTAAGAGAATTCATTAAAATGTATTTCATATGATGTCTAGGATTTACTTCAAAATAATGCAGTGGGGATGGGAGGGTGAGTAAGTAGAGGTTTAGGTAAAACAAAATTGGATGTATGTTGAAGTAGAGTGATTGGTACTTGAAGGCTCCTTATGTTTACTTAATTTTTATTCCTTTTTGAAATTTTCCATAATAAAAAGTTTTAAGTATTTCATGGAATCATAAGTTTGGAGCAGAGGGGAACTTTTAAAGATCATGTGTTCTGATTATTACATTTGATAGATGGGGAATTTAAAGCCCAGTGAAGTTTGTTGACTCACCTGGAGTCTCCCAATCTCAATTTTGGTGATTTTATAATTAGGTATAGAGGAGAAACTACTAAATTCATAGCTCTTCATTTTCTCAAACAATAACTTGCTTCAGACTCCCTAGGATAGCTTTTACAGCATGAAAATCTGAGCATGCTTTTCACTTCCGATCTATCTGCATGTTGTAAACCTGCATGTTGTAAACTGGAGTTATTTGGTTCCAGCCCCTCACTCATCAATTTTTGAAAACAGAATTTGAAGTCTTGGTGTTTCTCACCTGTGGATACCCTTAGTTATTCTTTTAGAAAGAGTTTCAAGTAAGAATGACATCAACAAACACTAGATCTGTTTTATTCTTATGATATCTAAAGGACCCAGTGCATTCCACTTCTCCACAGAGAGCATTAGCACATTCTTCTCTTTGTACTCCATTCCAGTAACTTATCTGGCTGGGGACTTTTGTCTCAGTGTTATCAGAATGGGCTCATCTAGAGTATTGTGGAGTTACTCAGCACATTTTTCATCCAGCTTTTTTTTTTCTAAGCCTACAAGCCAAACATGGACTAGGGGTAGAAAAGACTGACACAAAGCTCTTAGTCTTGAGTCAGAGGAGAGTAAGTGATACAGAAAGCAGTCCTAAATCATAAAGAAGAGTAGGGATTAGCAGAAGGAGAAAAACAAATAATGGCAGAGAGAGTAAGCAGGAAGATAATCTATGAATATCTGAGACACAAGGCCTGCTACCCATGGCTGGCTTTTATGGGCTCCCTGCAGTCTTTTAAGTGGAAGGCCGCAGTCCTCCACCCTCAGTCTTTTTCCACTATTAGGGATCAATGTCTGTGGTAAATTGAATACCACTTTAGCATCTAACAGCTCCAAATATAGCCATTCATCTACATATGTTCCTAGTTTTCCCACTCAGAAATGTTGCTATCCTGACCTAAGTTCAACTCTTACCTGCTTCCTCCAAACTCCTTTTAGTGGACTTCAGTTTTGGTATTTATTACATCATAGAAAATCATCTTGACTACAGGTCAAGAAATACATGTATTCTTTATTCCAAAGATTAATTGTTTTAAAACATTTTATTCTAGCACACAATAAAAAGTATAAGCATAAACAAAAATAGTATAATGAACTCTTGTATCCATCAGCCAGCTTCAACTCATAGCTAATCTTGTTTCATGTAACCCCATACCCACTTTCCACTCCTCCCCAAGTAAATACTTGACATTTCATTTTTCTGTAAATATTTCAACATGTAGCTCCAAAAGATAACTTTTTTAAAAATGTAACCACAAGGCCACTCTCACCACTTAAAAATTAATATATTATTAAATAGTATTAAATATATATTTAATATATAAATATATAATTAAATATTAATTTTTAATGACAACCTAGAAATATTGATATTACATCATCTCTCACCCCTTCCCATTCCTCATGGATCTATTCCCTTGGATACAACTCTTGCCTGGAGAGTTTGAGTTTTCCAAACACCTCTTTGATGAGCTAGAATGTTGCTGTCCCAGGCCTAAAATTTTTCCAGCTTCATCCACGCTTCGAAGAGTATAAAGTAGGGACTCTCCTTTTTAAGTTTTCCCCTCCTAAAACAGTTCAATATTCAGATCAAAGATGCTATAATACATAAGAATCAGACTGCCTACAAATCTCAAAGGTAATAATTTCTAGCTTATATTAAATCTGAATTCAATAGACAGTCTTGTTTTATATGCCCTGACCAAAAAAAAAAAAAAAAAAAAAAAATTGGGATTTGATGCTTATAACTTTAAAATCCATTCAAAGTTTCTCCTAGTTTTATGGTTCCTTTCACACAGAAAAGGAGAAATGAATGAAGCAAATACTAGAAACTGTCTCAAAGAGGATCAATAGAAAACACATTTCACCCCTTTTTGTTGTTCCAGGTTTATCCTGTTCTTTAACCTTAGGCGATGTCATTCATCTCAATGATGTTAATGCTGTCTATATGTTGTTCACTCCCAAATTTACCTCACTTGCCCCAGATTTCCCTGAACTATGGATTCAACCATCAAACTACCTCCAGTATCTAAATGGCATCTCACACTTTACATGTTCAAAACACAACTCTTAATTCCCTCCCTGCATTTCACCTCCCCCAAAACTATTCCTTTTTAAGCTACTTCATTCCATTACATGGTACCACCAATCTCCTCTCTCTTGCCAAATAACGTCCTCCCCAACTCCCAAATCCAAAGGTGGGTCACCTGAACTGGGGGTTAGGGAGGACATCACTTGGCTAAAACAGAGAAATGAAACAAAGATCAACATTGGGAGAATTGCCCAGCACTTTCAGGGGCCAGTGCCAGGGAGCTACATGAGGGCCAATGCCTACAGATAATTGATTGCCATTCAATAGCGCACAACACGCAGTCATGTCAAGTCCAGTGAAGTAGTCACATTAGCTGTGTGTCTGGTCATTGAGGGGTGTGGTTCGTCTATTGACAGCAGCCTACACATAGCTGTGGCTCTTGGCTAAAAGAATGTAAGCCTGTGTCCTGAGACTTGAAAACCTAACCATATTGTCCATGTAAACGACTGCCCCTTTTTAGTTTTCCAGGATATAAGCCATGGTGACCTTGACACCCAGAGGGCAGTGATGATACAGAAAGGAAAGCCTTAGCACTAACACTTGGGCAGACTGGACGAAGGTAAAATTACTGCCTTACGGAGAAAATGTGTGTTAGATAAGCTGTGTTCGGGCATGATTTATAGTGCTGTTGCCATGTGTTCAATGTTTAATGAGTCGATGATATACATAAAACAAGTTGTCTAAACGGAAACACGTAAAACAAGTTTATATGTTGATTGGTTGACACAAATGCGAACAGAGGCTCTCTGGAAACTTTATTTCCCCTAGGTGCAATGGCTTAGTGTTTGCTAATTCAGTGTTCCCTGTCTACTCTATTTAAAACAATATTCATATCATCTTGCCCTATTTTAAATTTTCCCCATATTCTGGTTACAGACATTCGTTGTCTATTTATTTGTTACTCTTTATCTCCCCTACCATCATGGCAGCTCCATAAGGGCAGAAACTATTTTATTCACTATCCCTGGTACCTAGAATGGTAGTAATACTCTGAATATTTCTTGGTGAATCAAATAATTAAGCAGCACTTTTCAGGAGTGTTGTCTCCACCAATTTTTAGCCTTCATATTTCTAGTCATTGTTCCATCCCTGAAATTACTAAATCCTAGTGCCAGTAAACCTCAGCTGGCCACACCTCGCCAATCCTGCAGATATGCCTGAACATGTCTGAAATCTCTGGGACTTAATTATCCTTATTTTTTCCTTGTACAGTCTATGTAAAAAAGTTCTTTGAGTTGGGTCCAGAGCATTAAATATTGTTGTGAACAATTCTGTGATAGCAATAACCATTAACTGATTAATGCCTAAAAGAGAACAGCAAGTTAGCAAATTCCGTGTTGACTTGAGTGACATGTTCTCAGTTTAATTGTTTATTTACTGATGCCTGCTGCCTGCATTAAGAATTGTTAGAGCATTTTTTTGTTTGTCAAAGGAAAAATTGTATTTGCATTTACTTTAGTTACCAAGGTTAATTGCTATTTTAATGTTCTTGATGTGCTAATAACTCCTAATGAGGATCGTTAATTAAGAAACTAAAAGGAGAAAGGTTTCTGCAGAAAATTTAAATCTAGTCCCACTGCTCTAAACTCCAGATTCATATTTCCTGGAACTTATACTCATTTCACCTAGATTTCTATAATTAAATCGAACTCAATCAAAACCTAATTCATTGGGAAAGAACGGAGCAGGTAATTAAGGCTTTTGAATCCTAGTATTTTTACTTACTCCCTCAAGTTATTTTAACATCCCTGAGCCTGTGTTTCCTTGTACATAACATATCCATCTTGGAGAGTCAGTTAAGATTAATTATTGTCATTTACGGCAGCCATTTATCAAGCACCTACAATAGGCCAGTCACTATGCCAGCTGCTTAACTTTCTTGTGTATGACCCCAACTCTATAGGGGAATTGCCATTGTAGTTTTCGATGAGATATTGTATGTAAAACCTCTGTACTATCTACTGGCATATATACTACTTGGACCAGGGTTGGTATACAGCCATGCCCAATTGTTTACTATTGTCTGTGGCTGCTTTTGCACTACAGTAGCAGAATTGAAGAGTGTGACAGATCATATGTCCAGCAAAGACAAAAATATTTGCTATCTGATCCTTTACAGAAAAAGTTTGCCAACTCCTGCAGTAGGGAACCAACAAAAGTTCGTTTAATTTACTTGCCCATCCAAACAAGAGTCCAGAAAAATAAAGCAAACAAACAGAGAGTGGGTCACAAATGGCTGGAGTCCCAAGGAAGCCAAGATTTTTATGAAAATAAAAATTAATGATAATAATATAGAAATGTGGGTAGACACCCTAATTTGTGACTTACAGATACATTGCCTATTGCAGAGTGAGCAGCCTCCAATACAGACAGTGGCAAGCAACGTGCTCATGGAAGAATTAGAATTCAGTTAGGAGTCCTCAGGGGAGATCCAGGTGGAAAGTGTTCAGTGAATAGGTTAAGGAGGAGAAATCTGTTACCAAGAAATTCTCAGGAGGCAGAGTGGAAAGATTTGTAAAAGAGCGAATAGTGGTAGCCAGAATGTCTATAACAGAAGGGACTTAGGAGTGTCACTGGTTGGAAAAATGTCACATATCCATACCAAAAAATAAACGTAGCTAAAAGCATTCATGGAAGATCTGAAACCACTCCCTAATGCCCCCGTGGCACTCTCCGCTAGTGGGAGGTCAGGAGTGGGAATAGGAAGCAAAGGTGTGAGCAGCACAAAAAGCGTGACCAAAAGAACTTATATTTTGAACAGTGACTGAAGATGATAATGGGAATTATAAACATAGTTGAAAAATCTGGCTTCACAATGTCAAAGAATTCCTATTATATATTTGATTTAGCTTGGGTAGAAGCTCAGGTTCTAGTAGAATCAGCAGTCTGATGAAGATGATGGTCTGATCTGTAAACTTTGTAGGTCAGAAGCAGACAGGCTTTATATCCTCAGTGCTTTGTATCTGTAGGTATTCAATGTTTATCAATCAAGTTGTTTTCATTCTTTAACCTAATAGAATTATGGCAATCGATATGCCAGACTTCAGAGAGGTGATTTGAAATATTTCAGTGGTTAGAAAAAAGAAAGTGAAACTATTATCTTGTCTTTTGATATGTTTTTGCCCTCTTTTTTTTTTTTAAGATACCACCATCTTTCAAAATACATTTTTAAAAAATAAAAAAAAGATAAAAGAAAGTCGTGTAAAAGGACTATGATTTCTAGAAAGTTAAAAGAAGAGAAAACAAAACAAAACAGGCAACCATCTCCAGTGTTGTTTCCGGGGCGTTCTGACTCATTAATAAGTACTCTCATTGCTACAAGGTTTTTTTTATTACTTGGTGTTCTTGAGCCTTTTTCACTGTATATTTTGCAAGTCATGGCATCTCCAGAATTGTTAAGTAAAGTGCTAACTTGTTTAATATTCATAAAATCAGTATCTTAGGGCAACTTTTCTGAAGATTCCATCCTATTTTGGGACAAAACTCAGAAACATTTTTAAGAATGTTTAAAGAAACATTTTTAAGAACACATTTACCTGTTTAGATTCAGTTTGGTGGCTATTTCTTTTTTAACTTTGATCTTATTATACTTCAGCTCTTTCATTTTTTAAAGCATATAAAAATTATTTTAAGACTGGACATACTAGATTGGTTTGTTCAGAAGGCATGTGAAATAAGATACTATTAGTAAAGTCTTTGTGTGCTAAAAATAAGATTTTTGAGCTAAGATGTTAGAAAAGGATTTTACTTTTAGAAAAAGGCCCACAACTGTCTATTTAAGCAAAGAGCCAGTAATTTTTCACTTATTTAATAAGTGTTTGTTGTATATCCGCTGTGTGCCTATACTATTCTAGGCACTGGGGATTAAACAAGAACAAATCAGACAAAAATTCCTGCTTTTGAGGAGCTTATATTCTAGTGGGGTAAGATAGACAATAAAAAAATAAATAGGAAAAATATATAATATGGTAAAAGGTGATAAATGTAAGAAAAACAATTATTTGGGAAGGGGAAAGGGGTCTTTGCAGATTAGTGTGCTTACAATTCTCTATAGAGACCCCACTCAGCATTGAACACTCTTAATTTCTTCAAAATTCTTTGGGGCTTACAAGACACTTAGCTAGAAGCTTGAAGAGGGTTGTAGTTTGCCCAATTATCTAATTACTTAAGACCTTATGCATAGCCAGAACATTATTTCCTACACAACCTTCTCTGTCTTCTCCACCTCCAATACCACTTCTCCCCTGCCAGTTTTTTTCATTTACTCAAAGTAAAAAAAGAAAAATATATTTTTTTCTTCTGTTTTAAGCCTGATGCATTTTTTAAATATTAATTTTATAAAGAATGTATACATATATATGTATATATATGAGTTCTAGAAATGGAAACCATGTCAAAGCAAAATTCCTCTAGTTTTTGTTATTGCAGATGAACTGATGATTAAATCCACTTTAGAATTTCTTTCTGTTTGAGATAATAGCACAGTATCCTGGAAAGAAATGAGCCAAGAGTTTTTAGTTTTCGGTGCGTGATATGCCACTGCTTACCTATGTAACCTAAATAGGTCACTTACCTTTTTAGGCCTGGGATCCTCATCTGAGAAGCTCTAAAATGCTGTGATACTTTTTCTTTTTAATCAATTCAAGTCATTGATTACATAAACCTAGATGAAATAAAACTTCCTCTTTTTTTTCAGGAAGTAAATGTATGTGACTAAGATTATTAAACTGGGTTTTGTGTATGACTAAGAATATGGATCTTATGACTGATTTATATGACTCTTTGATCTCCAATGTTTTTCATTAGGAACCTATATAAAATTCTTTGCATATATTTATATTTTACATCAAAGTGGATCTTAAAATACACAAAAGATTGCATAAGTTAATATCAATTTTGATTAAAATTGGAATTGCTTTAAAAAACTAGAATATTTACATATGCTTAAATTTTTTTTCCAATTTATTTAAACTAAAAGAAAACAACACACAGTTCACCCATTGCTCTCACCTCCCCACCCTCCTCTACCTCTTGCAACCACCAATCCGTTCTCTGTCATCTATGAGCTTGTTTTTATTTTCCTTTTAGATTCCACATATAAGAGAGATCATAGAGTATTTGTCTTGGTCTGACTTATTTCACTTAGCATAATGCCCTTGACGTCTGTCCATGTTGTCACAAAAGGCAAGATTTTATTCTTTTTTTGGGGGGGGGTGCTGGATAATATTTCATCGTGTATGTGTGATATATACATATGTGTGTGTGTGTGTATATATATATACACACACACACACACACACACATATATATGTATATATGACAATTTCTTTATTCATCCATCAGTGGACACAGGTTGTTTCCATATCTTGGCTATTATAAATAATGCTGCAGTGAACCTAGGGATGCACATATCTTTTTGAATGTTTTTGTTTTCTTCTAATAAATACCCAGGAGTGGAATTGCTGGATAATATGGAGTTCTATTTTTAATGTTTTGAAGAACCTCCATACTGTTCTCTATAGTAGTTGCACTAATTTACTTTCCCACCAACATTGCACAAGAGTTCCCTTTTCTCCACATCCGTACCAACATGTTATACTTTTTGATAACAACCGTTTTAACAAATGTGAGGCGATTTCTCATTATGGTTTTGATTTGCATTTCCCTGATGATTAATGATGTTGAACATCTTTTCATGTGCCTATTGGCCATTGTATGTCTTCTTTGGAAAATGTGTATTCATATCTTCTGCCCATTTTTTAATTGGATTTTGTTTTCTGCTATTGAGTTATGTGAATTTTTTTATATATTTTGGATATTAGCCCCTTATTAGATATATGATTTGCAATTATTTTCTCCCATCCAGTAAGTTGTTTTTCATTTTGTTTGGTGGTTTCCTTTGCTGTATAGAAGCTTTTTCATTTTATATTGTCCCACTTGTTTATTTTTGCTTTTGTTGCTTTGGCTTTTGCTGTCAGATTCAAAAAATCATCACTAAGACCTATATCAAGGAGCTTACTACCTATATTTTCCTCTAGGAGTTTTATGGTATCAGGTCTTATGTTCAAGTCTTTGATACATTTTGAATTAATTTTTATGTGTGATGTAAGAAATGTTTCAACCAGTTTCATTTTTCTGCATGTGACTGTCCAATTTTTCCAACAACAATTACTGAAGAGACTGTCCTTTCCCCACTGTATATTCTTGGTTCCTGCGTCATAAGTTAACTGACCATATTTGAGTGTTTTTATTTCTGGATTATCTAGTATTTTCCATTGATGTATGTGTCTGTTTTTATGCTAATGCCATACTATTTTAATTACTATACCTTTGTAATATAGTTCGAAATCAGAGAGCATGATAGTTCCAGCTTTGTCCTTCTTTCTCAAGATTGCTTGGGACCTTTGGTGTCTTCGTGGATTCGTATAAATTTTGAGATGGTTCTATTTTTGTGAAAAATACCATTGGAATATCAGAATATAAATATTAGAATATTTATAATTTAGAGCTACTTTATTCAGAACATAGTATTCTTTTGCCTTATACATGATAAAAACTTAATAATGATAATCAATTATCATATCTGCCAGGAGGTTAGATAAGTACATTATATGTATAAGACTTACAAGAACCCCATGAAATAGGTACTATTATTTCCTCCATTTTCTAGATAAGGAATCTGGAATTCAGAGAGATTAAATAACTTGCTCAAGTCAACAGAGACCTTGAGCCTAAGTTTGATCTCCAGTCTATTTGACTCTGGAGCCCTGGCTCATTATGAGTATTGCTTTCCTAAGGCAGAACATTTTCATATGAAGTAGCTAAACACAAGCAGAAGAAATTGCTAAGATCAGTAGAGAGTTTAGTGCATTTTGTATGAAGGCGGGGATTTTGAGCAGATTACTTCTAATGATCCTCATTTACCTCAAAGTTTGTACACCTAGATCTGCCACTCCTTACTTGAATTAAAAATATGATTGTTGTAATTTGTATAACAAATTAATATTCATTAATTCTGACAAGTGTATTTTTATATGCAAGAGAATCCTCAATATGTTCTTCTGATCACAGATTATTCATTATAATTCTATTCATATAGTACATGCAAACTGCTATCAAAAAAAACTAAACAAACAAAAAAGCTATAACTCAATCATATTGTAACATAGCTTTTTGCCTTTACAATATTATCCAAGAGTATTATACCTAAAGCACCTTAGATAACACTAATTCTAATTTATTTTATATGGATTTGTGTATCTCTCAGTGTTTTGGTGTTTCAAGTTTCTTATATTTTCTCTTGCAGGCCATTATTAGATAGCAGTTTGTTAGTTCCAGGTTATTGAATACAGATAAAAATTATAACATTGCATGAAATATTCTGTAATTTAAAATTTTCACTAAATTGGTTTCAGTTAATCTAAAAATTTTTTCTCCCCTCAAGTAAATTTCAAGTAATATGATGAATAAATTTCATTTAATAGTAACTGAATATTCAAAATTATAATTTGTCGGCCAATATTAATTGACATTTCCACAACTTGGACCTTTAAGTGAGGATGTTTTTAGACATTGACTACCATATGTAAAAGAAAATTGTCAATAAATATATCTGCTTTATTGATATTGGTAGATCACATTAGTGTAATTTAGCCATAGAAACAAAACTGTTATAAAAATTCTATAGTAAAGTAAAGCAGCTCTATCATGAAACTATATTCTGTCTTTTCTGTAGACTTCCAAATCAGGTAAATCATGAGAGATTATTTCCGCACACAGGAGAATTGTCATTAAAGTACTGCATGAAAGAACTATGACCAAAGTATCGGGTTCCAAGATATAAGGATTCTGTAAGGAAGTAACTTGGGACAGGAATTAAGGACCAGTGCTACAGAAAACCCATCTCTCGCCAGAGAGTAAATCTTGCTCGAATCATCATCACCAAGCATTAACCTAGACATAGTTTTGGCCCAGGGTTGAGCAGGTCACCTAAGTTGGCACAAGTGAACTGAGAGAAGGGCCGGGGAGAAAAGGTTTGGGAGTAAACATGCCCTAGTGACTGCTGGAAGCCATCCAGCTTTAATGAGGGAAGTCAGTCTCTAAAGACAAAACCAAATTACGTGGGGGAAGATCAGAGAAAATCACAGGGAAATGGAGCCCGAGTGCGATCAAACTGAACTTAAAGCCGTACCCACCTCTGGACTTCCATTTGTGTGTTAGTAAAATTCCTTATTTACTGAAATAAAGCTATTTGAGATAAGTTTCTGATACTTAACAGTTAAAAGCCTCTAAAAGGAATTATTGATATATTAGGGATCTTTACCACTTTTCCATTATATGTTGTAAATATTTTCCATTCAGACCACAGATTATCTTTTGTTAACCTATCAGACATTAAAATCTATTTAAAGTTATAAAGATTAAAACAAGTGTGGTATCAGTGTTCAACTAGGAAAACAGATCAGTAGAACAGAATATTTATCTCAGAGACATATGAAGTTAGGAAAAGATGGATTTTTATTCGTGTTGTGTGACTCATACCACAGCAAAATAAATTATAATTGATTAAAGGTATAAATGTCAAAAAAAAGAAAAAGCCAGAATATGCTAAAATAAAAAAATACTTATATAATCTTGGTACAAGAAAGATCTTTCTAGGTTTGATGCCAAAGGTAAAAAACATCCAGGAAAAGATAAGACTACACAAAAATTAAAATTTGTTTCATTTTTCTTGATTAGCATTTTTCAGTTGTGAAAGTAATACATATTCATTATACATTGATATAAAAACATCAAACAATAAAGAGTTATATAAAAACATAATTTAGTGTCTCCTTTTCTTCAATCCCTCACACCGTAGGTAATTACTTTTAGTAGTTTGTATTATAAATTTCCAGACCTGTCTTGGTACATTTATACACATATAGTATGTGTACCTAAATATATAACCTTTTCAAAACAAGAATCATTCTAAGTGATATTTTGCGCCTAGTATTTCTCCCTCAACAGTATATCATGGACATTTTTCCTTGTCAGCACATATAGAGCTACTTTACTCTTTCTAACATCAACCTTGTATACCCTATTATGTGAATGATTGATATTATATTCAATCATTTATTAATGGATATTTTAGATTTTTCCAGTTTGGGAAACTTTATTACATAGAAAGTTATAATAAACATATGAAGGTTTACTATTAGTAATATATATATAAATGGCTCCTTCAAATCAATAATAAAAATACAAACAGCACATTTACATGAGAAATGGCATAAAATATGACATTTACATGGGAAAATAATAACATGAAGGATAATTTAGACAAAATACAAATGACAAATAAATACATGCAAATACATGGCAAATATTTACATTTACTAGTAATAGGAAAAAAAAGACGAAACAAGCATTTCATCCAGCAGCTCAGCAAAAAGAGGAAAAAAGAGAATGAAAAAAAGGAAATGTTGGTGATGGGAAAAAGACATTTTTATTAACTAAGCTAGAAGTGTTCATTTATATGTACTTTGAACAGGGCAGTTTGACAGTATTGATTAAATGTCTTAAAACTCTGCATAGCTTTTTATCCAACAAGTTTGTAGAAATTTTAACTAAAAAATAACTAAGGCTATATCTTAATTAATTTTTAGTTAAGGTCATTATAAGATTTTTTAAATTCTAAAGTTTTAAAATAGCAAATATTCAAGAACTGAATTGTGGGACATCTATGAGATGAACTACTATGCATCATAATAAGAATAGTATTGAAAAATATATTTTATATGGAAAAGAGCAGGCTAAAAAATGATATACACAGGTGATTGCTTTTTATATTAGTGCGAATATTCATGTGCAGACACATATGTATAAAAAACATTGCCACTAAGATTGATGAGGTCATGGAGAATTTATTTTCTCCAATTTGCATAATTGTATTTCCAATGAACACATATTACAATCATCTAATAAAAGCTTTTGTAAAATGTTTAAATGAAGAATATGCGTTCGTATGTTAAAAAATAAAGCAGTTCTATCAGAAGTAAACAGTGAAGGAAACAAAAGTAAACAGAACAGCTGGATTGCTGTTGGTAAGGGAGATTTGCTCTCTTCTTAGGAGAATAGCAAATGACTCCCTGTGGATTGGAGTTTACTCTGTCTATGTAAGGATGTGTCTTGGTGACTATCATCTCTTTATTCTTAAGCCAAGTGGAAAGAGAACAAAGCAGTTAGAAGAAACTGATAAGAACCTTTAACTGGTCTGGGAGGCAGAGGTAGCTAAGAACCTCAATTAACTCTTGAAGTAATTTTTTGAAGCAAGAGCCTAGTCTGGACTTACTGAAGCTGGAGAACAACCTCAACGAGCTCTTGTTACTAGAGGAATTTTGAGACTAGGTTGGCCTGAAGTGTGAGGACCATCTTGTCAGGAGACCCTTTATAAGACTTGCATTCAGGGTCAACTAGAAAAAAGCCTTCCTACACAGTCTGGTCATAAAACCAAAATGTGATATATTATGAAATATGGCAAAAGTATTATATTTAGCCAATGTGTGTGTTTTCAATAAAATCTTGCCTGATATATTTTGCATCTAAACAGAGTTTAGCAATAGCCCTGTATGTATTTTCTTTTTAGAGAGAAGAGGAATGTAAATATGTGATAATCTACCTCTTAGTTAATCATTCTTTGGACAAATTGACCCTATTCAGGGTAACACCAAACATAATTTATAGCTATGAAACCCAAAAGAACAAGGACCAGAATGCTGAATTTGAAGCCTAAAGCTACAATGGGAACATCAATCCCAGCAAAACTATTAAGCACATGATTAATGGGTAAGTGGCTTTTGCAAGATTGGGCTATTATTTTTAGATTTTGGGCAATCGCTTGTTACAGCATACAAGTGGTAATTCTCTGACAAATCTGCAAATGATGGCATCTTTCAAGTGAGTCACACAATCTTTTCTACCTACAGACATCACAACTGAAAATTCTCAGGACCTCTTCTCAATATAATTTTAAAAAATGTAAGGTATATTAATTTATTTGCTTAGCATTGTTTGCTAAATACCTATACTGGCTGATGTAATCCGTAACATACTATATAGTCAGATACCAAGTATGGCTGCCAGATATGAACCTTTGGCTTCGTGAGGAATGAACTGACCTCATCTCCTTCAAAGTTTGCCAGATCTGCTTATGCAGGCAATTGTTTATATTTTCAGCCCTCTTTGGAAAAATATACAGAAGCTTACTATTTGACATCAGTCTTCCTGTACTTTCTTTGTATTCTGAATCTTACTATTGGCCTTTTCTGCCTTGACACTGATTTGTGAATTTAGCTTTGGATTCTGATTTTAGTTTATTTGGTTCTTCATATTTTGGATCCTACCATTGGCATGTTTATTTGCTTTCATTGTATCCTGAGCTTGTATCTCAGTTCAAATTTCTGAACTTGATACCCCCAAGCTCCACCCATACATCTCTTAATCTAAAATATTATTTCCTAAATCCTAAAGATTAAAACCACAGGAGAAATATTAGCTCAGTTAGAAAAATATCTTTCTTAGTCTCTGAATATGCTCTCTAGATATAATCTCTTCTGAGGTGGAGGGTCTTCACATTAAAAACTTAATGTATTAATCTAAAACATATAGTGCAAGAGTTATCTGTTTGTACAGGCTTTTCCCCCAAGAGGTTGTGAAGAGCCTGCTGGACTAGTTGCCATCACTCAATTAGAAAAGACATTCCTGTGATACACACTTGAAACCTATTTTTCATTTAATGCTCAATTCCTCATTTATGCCCAGATACAGACACATCTGCCTTAACAGCTTTGTCTGGTTCACAGATAGTTTATTGGAAAGAACTAAGGTTTCCTGGTTCCTTAGTTCTGTTCTGTTGTTATTTCACTGTTAAAACTCTTTGGATCCTGTTACCACTCATCAGTCCAGGTAAATTTGTATCTGTAAATATGTGAATGCATGAGGCATCAGGCATACGCTTATTTAGCATGAATTTAGCTGAATAATCTCATCTAATTGTGAATATATGAATTTGATGCCAATGCATTTGAATTATACAGTTAAATTATTAACACCCATATCATGGGCCTAGAGTTGTTTGGGTTATTTAATAGCTCAGTATCTGAGAGTATCATTATAATGCTATCTTTTTAGAAATGCAAATGTTTTGTTTGATACAATTTGAGAAAACCTTGATTCCCAAATAAATTTCCCATCAGGCTACCACAATGCTTGAAACTCCACTATTAGGAAGATTCATATGTTTGTGTTTCAAAAGGAACTCAAGACACCTAATAAAATGTATCGTGTATGTGTGTGTGTGTGTGTGTGTGTGTGTGTGTCCCTGTGTGTTTCAAAATGTTAATTATCTGGACATAGTGGGATTATTATTGATTGTTTTTATTTTCATATGTTTCCCTATTTTCAAAAATTTCTACAATGAATACATACATTTTCATTATCAGAAAAAAAATGCTGTAAAAAATGTTATATGCCCAAGGATGGTAAAAACTACAGCCGTTCTCAGCAGGTAGCACCTTACTGAATATGTATAAAATCAAGCCTTTTACATTAATGCCAGGTAACTAGATGCCAGAATCCTTCATAAATAGGTGTAAGATCCCAAAAAGAAGTAAATTCTGATATTGATAATGTTCTTAAGTGGAATACATATTCTTATAACACATTCATATAACATATTCTTTTGTATATATCAAATATTACACTAAAATAATTTTAAAGTAAAAAAAATTCCTAAAAAGGCTAAAGATAAAAATCTTATTTTCTTAATATTGCCCAGGCTTTCCATGACAGGATTCATGCAGAGAGACTTCTTTAGAGACCATGATGCTATATAAGTAGCATTTCTAAAAATATTTCGGAGATTAGAATATGTAAGACTGGAGACCCATATTAGGTTAAAGTTTATCCCATTTTATGATATAGTTTAAACTATGGAAATTCAACTTAAGTTATGGTAATAATTAAGTTATGATGGTAAACATCATATAATATCTACTCATGTCAGGTTCATGATCCTTTTCCATGTCAGGTAAATTCATCCTTGATTTCATGGGAATCTAGGGATTAAAGAAGAGTAGGTTCCTCCAAGGGTAGCTAATTGTTTATTTCATTTTCAGGTATATGATTGGAGAATTAACTTGTCTTTCACTTATTCAGCCATTTATTTACTCAAGCATTTCCTAAGCAATGTGCTAGGTGAACACTAATTTGTGCTAGGGATATTATAGTGAACAATCCAGACATGGACCCTGCCCTCATGGAGTTTATAGTCTGTGTCCCTGGTGTGGATGTCACTTCTTTATTAAAAGGTTTACCTTTGCCTTAAGCAAGCAAGCCCTGTCCACTTTCTCTGTGCATCTAGGTTAATGCACCTTTGAAATGCCTCTTTTCAGACCCCTCCTTCTAAAGAGTGACCACCCTCAAGAGAGCTCATAATCTTAACCTGTAATCTGATCCCTGCCTTGCTTTCTTCCACCTTGTGTAATCTTCCTTACATTCTCTCCTTAATCTCAAATCTCAAATGCATAAAAGAAACTGCAAGTTGTTCTCAGAAGCATTTTTTTAGTCTGTTGAGATCTTGCCTCCAGGCATATCCTGTTTGACACAAATTTTTATAAAACTTCTCTACAGGTTTGGATGTTCTTTTATCAGCACTGGCATACCACCCTTACCAATTTGGTCTTTTTTTTTTTTTTTTTTTTTTTTTGAGATATAGCTCATATACTATAAAATTGATTCATTAAAGTACCAATTGTATCTTAATTCATTTATTCAACTATTTATTTGTTAACCTAAAAATAAAAAGCAAAAAGTGAGAGGCAACAAGTGTTTGAGATTTAAAAGAATAACTATTCGGGAAACACTGATTCAAGCAGAAACCCAAATAGTGTTCTGATCAGGAGGTAAAGAAAAGCGGGTATTTATGAGAAAAGGAAGGGGAATAATTATGTGGTGAATAGAAGGAAGGAATTTCCATAGGTCTTAAGAAAGGAATTTCTATAGGTACAGATAAGCTAACATAGTGATGCTAATTCTAAAGAATGTTTTTAATTTTCAGTCTGGTAGTCATAACAAACAGTTGTTTGGAGTACAGGGCTGCTTTAGGCCCAGTTCAAAGGTTGTTTTGCCTGGTTTTAACATTCCAAAGATGTGAGGGAACTAGCAAAGCAGTATCTCTCAGATGGCAGATGCGAGTCCATTTTAAAATAACTTTGTTGATATCATTTTTTACATATTGAGTGTTGGTTATTCTTGAGGCACTGTGTTAGGTAAGTGAAATAGATATAGACACAATCTCATGGATCTTACAGGTAAGATTTACTAGATAGTGTCAACTAAAATTCCGAAGAAGAATTTAGAAAACGGAGAGACTTTCACGTGAAGTTTCAAACCAAGGAAACAGCCTCCAGTGGAAACCAAAAGTGCACTCCACAGAGACAGAGGGGAAGCCACATTTTATATATAAAGTTCCCACCAGGTTCCCAACTGATCCAATTTTATATAAACAAGTCTCCAAATTTATACAGTTCTCCTTGGCCCAAATCATGCAATTCTGATTGGTCAGTATCATGAATTCTAATTGGTTGTTATAGAACAGTTCTGATTGGTTAGTATAGATGCAAATGAGGACATAATTTTGCAGTACTGATTGGACAAGGAAGGTCTCAGTCTATTGGTGGAAAGATCAAACCAGGGTTTTCCTGCATTGGTTGACTCAGAAAACAGGAAGGGCATAGTGCGGAAAGTGAGAGTTCAGTCCGAGGTTCTTCCCTGTATACTGAGTATGTAAAGAGTCTCCGTCAGCAAATGGCCAGTAGACCTATTATTAATAAAATTTGGGCCTTCGGTTGATCATAGGGAGTCCATCTCAGCAGATGAATTTCTTCTCAGGATTCACCTAAAATGAGTCTTTCTTCTTGAGATTTCCACTGATTTTTCCAGTCTTATTAAGATATAATTGACATATATCTCTATAAGTGTAAGATGTATAGCATAATGGTTTAACTTACATATATTATTATTATAATACAATAATAATAATATGATTATTATTATTAATAAAATGATTATTATAATAAGTTTAGTCAGCATCCATCATCTCATATAGATACAATAAAAAGAGAAAGCAAAAAAAGAAAAATAATTTTTCCCTTGTGAAATGAAAACTCTTAGGGTTGATCAATCTTATATCATCTTTACCTAGCTCATACCACAGTTAATTAGAATTAATCTGTGCTTTTACTGAATTTTCCAAGTTTGAAGGATAATTTTAGTAATTTTTAGCATAGAGGATTTTTTTTTTAATTTTTAGCATTTTCTTTATTAAAGATTTGTGGAACTAAAATACAATTGTTTGAGTGCTTAAGAGTTTTCTCTATCACTAGGTATAACCAGCATGATTGATATCTTCGCAAAGCTAGTATCCCAGCTACACCCAGCTTTAATCCTCTATCTTATCTCCAGGGAGCTTGTTAAAATGCAAATTGTGATTCAATAGGTGTGAGTTGGACCTGCATTTCTAAGAAACTCACAGGTGCTGTCAGTGCTGCTGGTCCACTGAACCCACTTTGAGTACAAAGACGTCTAGGAGTAGATCCCGCTCTCTCTCTCTTAGGTGTTTCTGTGTGAGGGCAGCTTCTCCTCATATTGGCAGCACCTTGGCCTGCACAATTTCTGCTCCACTCCCTCACTCCCTTCCCAGCTCTTCGACTGGTTTATTGTTCTTCCGAGTTCAAGTGTTGGGATCCACAGTTCATAGGACACACAGCAGTCCACTGTGGACAGTTTCCAGCCTCAGTAGAGATCCTTTGTTCTGTTTCTCCTTGAGGTGTGGCCATCCCCTGCACTGCCTCCCCTCTCTCTTCCTGGGATACCAGATCCTTTGTTTGTATTTATGGCCCATTAACTACCTTTATCTAAGAGATAAGAAAGATCAATGGAAACCTGCTGCTCTTTGCTCAGGCTATTTTACTGACTTTGATATAAGCCTTTCCCCTACTCTCTATTTTCATCTAAGGCTTGCTATTTATTTTATAGGTTTGGAAAAGGTGGTTATAGTTAAAGGCTTGTTTTGATCTCTGTTTGAATTCCTTAAGCTCTGGGGTGAGTGGTAAACGTTTTAGAAGCCAATTGCTACTAGGTTTTGTGTGCTGTTTTAGGGCCATGTAATTATAGACTTTGAGAACAGGAAGGGGTTTTCAGTCATTTCAGTTCAACCCCTTCATCTGACAGATAGGAAACAGAAGCCCATGGAGTTTCTGTACTTTTAAAAGACTGAAATGCTGAGTCCCCAACACCTTTAAACTGTGAGTCAGGGACTACTAAGGAGCTACTTAGATCTGGCTACACTGAGTTGTTTTGTTTGGAGTAGGGGAGGCAAAGGCCTTCTTCTCGCCATACCTCAAACAAAGGGGCTCCATTTACAATGCTTTCATTTGATCCACATGCTAGATTTCCAACTTCGATCTTATTTGAAGAGTTTTATATCTACAAAAAATTTTAAACCATTTTATTTCACCATGCTGCTTGCAAATGAATCTTAATTTCACATCTACAGTTTAAGAGACTCATTTTTCTATTCCCGTTTTAACTGTAGAGTTTGAGCCAGAGCTAAAATTCTTCATCTATGGAAAAACTAAGGAAAGGAAGTCTGACACTTAGAACATTTAAATGTAATATTTAAATACTCCTTAATGATAGAATTTTATATTAATTACTAACTCATGCTATGAATATATAAATTTTACACTTAGAAAGATAAAACTGTGCACCATCACATCCAATCTGTTATATATTTATGATACTTGTCCAGCCCTTACATTGGAAATTATGCATAGTCACTGAGTGAGTTTCACCCAAATCTTGTTAATAGCTTTATTGAGATATAATGCACATACCATATGTGGTGGTAATTTTCTGTGTTTACTTGGCTGGGTTACAGATGCCTAGATAGCTGGGAAAACATTATTTCTGGATGTGCTTGTGAAGGTTTTTCTGGAAGATATTAGCATTTGACTCTATAGACTAAGAAGTTTGGAGCTCACCAATGTGGTTTGACGTCATCCAATTCATTGAGGGCTAGAATAGAACATAAAGAGAAAGAAGGGTTGAGTCCCTTTCTCTTGAGCTAGGACGTCCAGACTAGGAGTTACCCCATCGGCTCCCCTGATTCTCAGGCCTTGTGACTTGGACTGAATTATACCACTGGCTTTCTTGGTTCTTTAACTTGCAGGTGGCATATTGTGGGTCTTCTCAGTGTGAGAAAATTCCTATAATTCCTCTTATGTGTATTCTATTAGCTCTATTTCTCTGGAGAATCTTGATTAATACACTATATAATTCACCAGTTTAAAGTGTACAATTCACGGCTTTTAGTGTATTCACAGAGTTGTGCAACGATCATCACTATCTCATTCTAGAACATTTCATCACCCCAGGAAAAAACCTGTATCCATTAGCAGTCATTCCCCATTTCCCTGTTCTCCCCCTGCCC
>NW_011888890.1:5081367-5091623 GCF_000151845.1 Pteropus vampyrus | reverse complement strand
CCCCCCCCCCGCCAACTGGCAACCACCAATCAACTTCCTGTCTCAATGGATTGCCTATTCTGGGTATTTAATATAAATGAAATCATAATATGTGGCCTTTTATGTTTGACTTTTTTCACTTAGGTTCATCCATGTTGTAGCATATATCAGTGCTTCATTCCTTTTTATGGCTAGATAGTATTCTGTTATATGGAAATACCACCTTTTGTTTATCCGTTGATGGATATTTGAGTTGTTTTCACCTTTTGGCTATTGTAAATAATACTGCTATGAACAGTGGCATACAAGCATTTCAATAACAGTTTTCAATTCTTTTAGGTATATACCTAGGAATAGAATTGCTAGGTCATATGATAATTCTGTGTTTAACTTTTGAAGAAACCACCAAACTTTTCCATAGTGACTGCACCATTTTACATTCCCAATAGCAATGTACAAGAGTTCCAACTTTTCCACCATCTCGCCATATATCTAAGATATGTAAAGAGTGCCTTTATCAGATATATAATTTGCAAATATTTTCTCCCATTCTGTAGTTTGTCTTTTTACTTTTCTTTGGAAAAAGTAAAACATTTTAGTGACGTCCAATATATTTATTCTTCAGTTGCTCGTGCTTTTGGCGTCATTTCTAAAAAACAATAGTCTAATTCAAGGTCCTAAAAATCTGCACCTAAGTTTTCTTCTAAGAGTTTTATAGTTTTAGCTCTTACATTAGGTGTATGGCCCATTTTGAGTTAATGATTTTATATAGTTTGAGGTAAGGGTTCAACTTTATTCTTTTGTATGTGACATTCATTTATCCCAGCACCATTTGTTGAAAAGATTCTTCTTTCTCCACCAAATTATCTGGCATTCTTATTGATATCAGTTTACCATAAGTATGAGGTTTTGCATTTGGACTGTCAATTTTATTTCATTGACTATCTGTCTATCTTTATGCCAATACCACACCGTCTTGATTATTATATCTTTGTGTTAATTTTTAAAATCAAAATATGTGAGTCATCCAACTTTGTTCTTCTTTTTCCAGGTTGTTTTGGCTTTTTCTAGTCCTCTTGTATTTTCATATTATTTTTAGGATTAGCTTATTGATTTCCGAAAAGAAGACAGCTGGGATTTTGATAGGGATTCTGTTGAATGTGTACATCAGTTTGCGAGTGCTGCCTTCTTTACAATATTAAGTCTTCCAATCCATAAACATGGGATGTCTTCATAAATAGGGTTCTCTGATCCCTTTGATCTGTACCTCTGTTCTCAGTACCCGTTTTGCTTTGAATGCCTGTTTGTCTTCAGGAGGAGATGATATGCTGACTCGCGAAGCATTACTAAGCTGCGGGTAAAGCTTCAACCAGTCAGCCAAACTAGACATTGAAGTCATCTTGGAGGGTGGCCTCTCTCATATCCCTGTTATTTAATTGATTGCCCATTCTTGTCAGTTATACTTCAGGACTATCTCTCCCTCTATTTGTCCTACTTCCTTAGGTATTCATCCTCTTGCACCTGGTCTATAGCATTAGTCTGTTGGTTTCTATCCTTCCTCTGAAGCTATCTATCCCCCAAACTATCTTTTCTCTTTCACAGTATATCTTTGTTGAAGAACCTTTAATTGCTCCCAGTGAGCACAACTTCCCAGCATCAGCTCCTTTCTCCTTGTACCCCACAATTTAAATGTATTGCACTTCTACTGCCTTCTTCCTCTTTCTTTGCATTGAATAATCTCTGACATCTTTCAAGATCCTGCTAAGATATTCTCCTCTACAATGTTGCTCCTGATGGTCCCACACTGACTTATAATTTGTTCCTCTATAACTATAATAGTGCCTGGGAATGTCTAATGTGATCTCTGATAGATACAAAAAAAAAAAAAATTAGAAATTTTATTTTTTCTTCTTGCCCTTTTAAATGTATGTGTGTGTGTTTAAGTTTTTTAATGCAAAGACAGAACAGTGCAGTAGTTAAGAACACAGAGCTATAAGAGATAAACTGCCTGGGCTTAAATCCTGACTCTGCTACCTGCTAGCTGTTTTCGATTTGGCCAAGTTATTCAACCATTCTGTGTCTCAGCTTTCCCATCTATAAAGTGGATATTTTTCCAATTTCTTATTGCTGCATTGCAAACTACTCTAAAACTTGGTGACTCGAAATAACACTTCAATATTATCTTCCAAAGTTTTAGGGGATAACTGAACTCAGCTAGGTTATTCTCATTTGAGATCTCTCATGTAGTTACAGTCATATGGTGACTGGGGTGGGAATTATTTGTAAGCTTCTTTACTCACAAATCTCACACCTGGGCAGGAGGGCTAAAATAGCTGGGTCCACTTAGATATTTCTCTATGTGTCTAACTTGAGCTTCTTGGCATCTGGCTTCCCCCCAGAGCAAGGCATTTGATAATATAACCTCAGAAGCCTCAGAATGTCACTCCTACTGCATTCTATTAACCAAGCAAGTCACAGTCAGCTTCAAGGGATGATGAATTAGACCTCTTCATGGGAGGCTTGTCAAAGAATTTGCAGCCATTTTTAATCCACCATGGGTATAGTACCTACCTTGGGGTTGTTAATGAGGATTAATTTAGTTAATATTTGTAAAGTGCTTAGAAGAATGCTTGGCATTTAGTAGTGCCATATAGTTTTAGCTTTTATTATTATGAATATGAGTGTAATTTATGGGTACAATATATTTGGATGTGTGCTCCATTTTTTTTATGATGGAGACATTCAACATTTGAAGACCTCTCTGTAGTGTCATTTACCACGTTTTTTTTAATTGAGTATTAATATCCTTCTGAACTCACTACTGTGTGAATTCCTCAAGGTCATGGACTTTGTCAAAGTTTTTCATTATAGTTCCATGCCTAGTACAGTGCCTGTCACAAGGTAACTACTCAGTGATTTTTTTTTTTTTTTTTTTTAATAAATGGGTAGAAAGAATGAATGGATTAGGGTGACATAGCCTGAGATCAATGGGATTCGTAGGACACAGAATTTTCAGTGATAAACCAAGAAATTCTCAGGCAAACCAGGGGGTCACTTTAGGAATAAGTAAATGAATGCATTTTCCGAAAGAGACCAAAGTTGAAACACAATGGAGAGGTAAGTTTCCTAGGCTAGCCACTCCAAGCATGGCAAACTCAAAATCTTGTTAAAACTTTTTTATGCCTTGGAGTTTTTCTTGGTTTGTTGTTGTTGTTATTGTTGTTGTTGTTGTTGTTTGTTTGTTTGTTTTACCTAAATAAAACCTTACTTGAGCACAGTATATAAAACAGACAAAGTGGACTCTGTTTAGTGTGCAGGAGGAAGCACCTGGAGCTTTGGCCTTCTCTTCCATTCCCTCTCTACCTTTAGAGGCCCCTAAAGTATCTCTGAAAAATCCTAGGGCATTATCTTGAAAGCCACTGATGTAGTACAGCATAGCCTCAGGCCACCTTGAAATTCCTGAAATCTGACCATTTAGCTCCTCTTAATTTTGTATTCTACAGCCTGGGGACTCTGTTTGGCATGATTGACAGGGGCTGGGTAAGGCAGGCAAACAACTTCAGGGCAACGGAGGGGCAGAGGGAGAGGTTTCTAGCACTAGAAAAGAAGCTGGGCTAGATGTTATAGGCTACCCTACAAACAGAAACAGAGGCATTTATGAAAGGAGGCAGTAGCAGCACTAGGAGAGCTCAGGCGCCAGAGGAGCGAAGCAGAAGGGACCACTCATTTGTGCTGTCATCTGCAAGTCAGGAACTGACTAACTTTATAAACATTGTATCATTCTTGACTATATTAATAGAAAAAGCTCTTATGTATATTAAGATCCTTGTACGTGTAAATAATTTTTGTCACTGTAATTCCTGTTATAATTTCCACACACATTACAATCAGAAATGTGTACAAAGATATATACAAGAAAAAAAGGTATATATAAGGATACTCATTGCAGTTTTATAACAATAAACTTCTTCAAGAGGAAATGATACCTGAGCTGAATCTTAGAGGGTGAATAGGAATTAACCAGGCTTATTGGGTAAGGAATAGAAAGAGGAGAAGGTATTGTAGTTAGGAGAAAAACATGTACCAAGATAAAGAGGTGTGACAGAGTCTGGTGCATTGGGGACTTATAAGAAATTGAGAATAACTGGAGCAAAGGATATACTGTGAATAGGGAAGGGGATATGGCTGGAAGGGCCGAAAAGGTCAGAGGCAGAACAAAATTCAATTCCTATTTTAAAAATCATATTAATTTTACTCTGTGAGTGAAAAACATGTTCTTTAGCCTGGCATGTATATACAGAGAGATGAGAAATCTAATCTTGTGTGCAGGAAGTTCAGTCCAAGGGAAGTAATAAACTATCCTGGAGTTTAAATGTCATCTGAAACAATAAAATAAAAAAGTTTAGAGTCATGCTACTTTGATGTCAGATATAATCATCTCTATGTATTATACATTGGTGAAAGTTCAAGAACTGATTATCTTTATAAAAATATTGCTTTCTTCTTTACAAGGTTATCACAATGGTTCCAGAATTATTTGGCTAATAAGTTTTGTTTCTCATGCAGTTATGTTTTTAACCAAGTTGATTATAAAACAAAATTTTCCATATTGTTAATAGACTTATGTCCATTTACATAATAGAAATTGTTCCCAATTTATCATTACTGTTGTAGCCGCCAGCTCCCGAAAGACACACGGACCACCAAAAATCAGTGAGTTGTAGGAAACACACTCTTTATTCGGCCAGCTGGGTCTGCCAGGGGCACGCAGACCCCAAATTAAGCAGCAGCAAAATGTAGAAGTACAGGGTTTTTAAGCCTTAAATCCCATAATTAATAGCCTATGTTCTTATGGCGATAGCCAAACTGTAATTTCCAGCAAGTAATAAATTTTAAGCGGTAATCTTCCAGCCAACACATTCCCCACTGGCCTTAGCAGAAAATCAAATCTTTGATTCTTCATGCAGAATTTGCTCATAGCCTCTATTTTGTGATACTAAAAGTCTAATAGAATTAATTCTTTTCCTTATGTATGCAAACAAGAAATTGAAGAAACATGGGCCAAAAGTTAACAAGAGGAGGAGGAGGATTAAAGGATCCAGCTGCAGCAGATAGAAGGGTTGTTAGCCAAGGTGACCAATTGAACATCCTATGAAACCAGTTATTCAATTCTAGTCTCTGTTTTTCCCTGGCATCTAAATTTCTCTGTACTAGTCGTAAGCTTTCTCTAATTACTCCAGAGTTATTGGCATAGAAGCAACAGATTTCACCTAGAGCCATACATAATCCATCTTGTTCTAAGAATAATAAATTTAAACCTCTTCTATTTTGGAGGACGACTACTGCTAGTGAATCGACTTGAAGTTCTAGCCTGCTGATGGTGTCTTTTAAGGTCTTGATATCCTTATCTATCTGTATTCCAGTTTCACGTAATTCATTTTCTCCCTTGATGAGAGCAGTAGTACCTACAGCTGCCGAGCTCGCTATTCCGAGTAATACAAGAAGGGGTACTAAGACTGGTACGGCCCATTTCTGTAGCTTGTCCTGGTGGAAGAAGTGGAGTCTGCCTTCCGGCCCATTGTAAAGGGACACTTGGAGGAGTACAAAGACTAGGATACAAATATTAGCCTCACTTGAGTTGAAAAGAACAGATGCAGCACATTGAGTAAGCCCGCTATCACAGCTAGCCAAGTATTATTTGGAGCCTTATAGTATTTACTCCCTGAGGTAGATACTTCGATAGTACGATTACAGTTATCGAAGTAAGGTGCTTGTGCCAACAGCTTGGAATAGTTCTTTGGAATCAGGCAGGTTCCTTTTCCTTGTATATCTCGTAAGGTGAGTCGAGGAGTTTCCCATTCACAGCCTTGTGTGCTGTTCAGCTCAGTTGTTAGTTTAGGGGAGTTCCTACCCCGACATAATAAAGGGGTTTGGGGTTTAGGCACAACTAGCAATCTTGTCCTATATCTGGGGTGGTCTTATTTAAGACCTTGTGTATTGTTGTTAACATAGTTATTAATGCTCCTTCTGGTTCTGGTTGTGACTGGTCGAATGCCTGGGGTTTAATAGCTGTTAGGCTACTACTTGGAGAGGCTAGAGCTGGAGCTGGAGTTGGTCCGGAAACAGGAGTTCTCTTAGATGTAAGACTTTGGGGTAGTCCTGGATCTAGAAGTGGTTTGTTGGGTCCTATAGAGTGAGCTTTCCTGGGAGGGTCCTTAACCTGTATAGTAAAATATAATCCTGAATCATACCCGGTTTTTTACAATCTGATACCCCATGTCTGTCCTGTGAGCCAATAGTGTCATCCCCCAGGGCTGCCGGTTTTGATGGTGATTATGATAGGATTGCAAGACCCAAGAGAGCATGTGGAGGGGCTTGGTCCTCTTATTAATCTAATATGATTATCATTCTATTTTTTATAATTATCTATAGTGGAGATAGTCTCACAACCCCAGTTAGCACAAGAAAATTGGCTTTGGCCCTCACATCCAAGTCCCGTATTTTGCATGCGGGCCAATATCCCTGGGTAACGTCCTTGAGGACAAATATAGAGTCCTATCCCTAAGAGGCTTTTCTCTGCCGATAATATGCCACAGCTGGGTCGCCCCTTGAAGCCTAAGTATGCTCCTCCACCTATGTAAGATCCTGATCCAAGGTGGTGTCCGGCCGTTGCAATAGCGAGGGGATCTCTAACAAGCCAGCACAAGTCTACTCGGATCTCTGGAGTACCGTGGCTGGTGATGTTCTGCGCAATAATTTCACTGGTCTCGGTTACTATAAGTTCCCATACTCTAGGCTGGTATATGTTTCTGGATGCCTGGGCTAAAGAGGAAAAAAGGAAGAAACAAAGGGTTAGACTTATATACGCCTGAGTCTTAGTCTTAAGAGCCCGTCTTCCTGAGCTGTCCACTCTCGTGCTGCCTTCATGTGGGAGTGATGAATCCATGATGGGATGCCGTCTACTTTAACTGCAGTGGACGTCATCAGGTAGACAGTGAAGGGTCCTTTCCATTTGGGTTCTATTCCTTTGGAAGTGAACTTCTGGATCCACACAGAGTCTCCAGGCTGAAACTGATGGGGAAGTTTGTCCTCCGGAGCTGAGTGGGCAGCACGAACCCGGGACCAAATCTCCTTCTGTACACTTTGAAGGGCCTGTAAGGACTTAAGTAAGACAAAATTACATAGTTCTGCCTTTTTCTCATCTTCTATTCTAGGTACTAAAGGTGAGAGTTTTCCAAAGAAAATTTCAACTGGGGTGAATCCATTAATGTATGGAGTACACCTGGCTCGGAGAAGAGCAAAGGGGAGAAGTTCTACCCAGGTTCCACCAGTTTCTAACCCTAACTTGACTAATGTCTCTTTTAGGGTCCGATTCATTCACTCTACTTGGCTTGAACTTTGGGGCCAGTAGGCGCAGTGGAGTTTCCTTCGCAAATTTAGGTAGCTAGCCAATTGCTGTAATACCTTTGCTACGAAGGCTGGCCCGTTATCCGACCCTAAAGTTCCAGGGAGACCAAATCGAGGGAGGATTTCTTGTAGCAGTTTCTTAGTGACTACTAAAGCAGTTTTTTTCCTGGTGGGGAAGGCCTCTACCCATCCTGAAAAGGTGTCTATAAAAAAAAGTAAATATTTGTAGCCCCCCACAGTCGAGATTACCTCAGTGAAATTGACTTCCCAGTGTTCCCCCAGATAAGTTCCTCTTTCCCTATGCCTAGGTTCTTCTATCTTCCCCTTCTTTGGATTAGCTTGGGCACAAGCTGGGCATCGTGAGGCAATCTCCTCTGTGGTTCTTCTTCCTTCTAACAAGTGAAAGTAGGGGTCTAAAGCTTGGAGCATTTTAGTTCGCCCTAGGTGTGTGGTCTGGTGTAATTGGTGGAGTAGAATCCTTCCAAGGGCCCGAGAGAACCCGATTTTTCCATCTGGGGTCGTCTACCACCCCTGTTGGTTCCTAGTGGCTCCCTTGCCCTGAAAATATATGTCCTTTTCCGCTATATAGGTTGGAGACGGAGGCAGTTCTGGGTAAGGGGCAACAGTCAGTAGACGTGGTGGGGGCCCCACTGGCCTTGTGGCCGCTGTTCTTCCCTCTGCATCAGCTCCGCGGTTTCCCTCAGCCTCAGGACTATTCCCTTTTACAATGAACAATAGCCAGATCCTTAGGCATCCATATGGCTTTGAGTACGGCTAAGATCTCCCCCTTGTTCTTGATGTCCTTCGCAGCTGAAGTCAGAAGCCCTCTTTCTTTGTAGATAGCTCCATGTACATGTGCAGGGCAAAGGCGTATCAGCTGTCTGTGTATATTGTGACTGCCTTAGCCTTTCCCCATCTTAGTGCCTCAATGAGGGCGACGAGTTCGGCCTTTAGAGCAGAAGTCCCATGGGAAAGAGCCTATGACCATCTGATAGTGCCAGTTAGAGTAACGACTGCTGCCCCAGCGTACCTTCTTCCTTCTCGCATGAAGCTGCTCCCATCCATGAACAGAACTTCATCGGCTTCAGGCAGAGGGGAGTCCTTGAGGTCTGGCCGCGAGGAACACACAGCATCAGTGAAGTCTATGCAGTCATGAATTGGGGTCTGGGGGTCTGGGTCTGGCAACAGGTTGGCTGGGTTGTTGACAGTAGCTTTGGAGAAGCTGATCCTTGGCTGGTCGAGGAGGAGAGCCTGGTATTGAGTGATTCTGGAGTTAGTCATCCATCGTTCAGGGCTACTGCGGAGAAGGGCCTCTACTGCATGAGGGGCAGTAATGTTTAGACTCTGCCCAAGGGTGAGTTTGTCAGCTTCTTTGACTAGGAGAGCTGTCGCTGCTATGGCTCGTAGGCAGGGTGACCATCCAGAGGCCACCATGTCTAATCTCTTTGATAGATAGGCTACTGGTCGACGCCACAGGCCTAGCGTTTGGGTTAGGACCTCTTTGGTGATTCCTTTGGTCTCGCTCACAAAAATATGAAAGCCCTTAATGATGTCTGGAAGAGCAAGGGCTGGGGCTGATATGAGTGCCTGCTTGAGAAGGTCAAAGGCCTTCTGTTCTGTCTCTGTCCAATTGAGGGGCTGTCTTCCTCCTGTAAGCCGAGTACAGGGGCTTTGCGATCTCTGCGAACCCAGGAATCCAAAGTCTGCAATAGCCCGCCGCCCCACAGAATTCTCTTACCTGTCTCTTGGTGGCAGGTACCGGAATCTGGAAAATGGCTTCAATCCTCTGGCGGGAGAGAGTCTGTTTTCCTCCTTCGAGGGCATACCTGAGGTAGGCCACCAACTGGGTGCACAGCTGGGCTTTCTTAGCCAAGACCCGGTACCCATATGCCTCTAGGGTGCCAAGTAAGTCCCTGGTTGCTGCGAGACAGATCTCCTCGGTTTCAGCTGCTAATAGTAAATCATCAGCATACTGGAGTAACGTACAGTCAAGATTATGTTGACGGAAGGGATGGCCCCGCACTTAGGGCCTCATCAAATAGGGTAGGAGAATTTTTGAATTCCTCCGGTAAACGTGTCCAGGTTAGTTGGCTTGAGAATCTCCCCTCTGGGTCTGTCCACTCAAAGGCAAAGATAGGCTGGCTGCTGGGGGCTAAGGGAATGCTGAAAAAAGCATCTTTTAAATCTAATACAGTATAAACAGTTTTCTCAGGAGGTAGCAAGCTTAAAAGAGTGTACAGGTTGAATACAGTCGAGTGGATGGTTTCAACCCTCTTCTTCACTTCTCTTAAGTCTTGTACTGGCCGGTAATCCTGGGTACCAGGCTTCTGGACTGGGAGCAAGGGAGTGTTCTATGGCGATTGGCATGGCACGAGAATCTCCGCTTCCCGCAGCCACTGGATATGCTTCCTTATACTGATTTTGGCATCTTGGGCAATCGGGTATTGCTTAACCCAGACAGGGTTTGTGGTAGCAGTTAAACTCACTACTACCAGGGCTTGGTGCCTAGCCAACCCTGGGGCATTGTTTTCAGCCCATACCCCTGGATATTCTATCAGGAGTCTGTCTAGTAAAGGCCCTGTGGACGGGTCTACATTTTCTTCCTTCTCGTAGAGGAGGTACTCTTCAGATAGGGGACGGGTAATTAAGATAGTTGACGGGGCAGACATGGACATCTGAGGTGTATTATCTCCGAATGTAATAGTAGCCCTTAGCTTTTGGAGTAGGTCTCTACCAAGAAGTGGGGCTGGACATTCTGTAATTATGAGGAAAGAATGGGTCGCTATCCTTCGCCCCAGATCTACAGTCCTTTCAGTGGTCCATGGGTATTCTCGTACTTTACTCGTGGCCCCTTGGACGGTAGTCTTTCG
>NW_011888890.1:5077170-5081317 GCF_000151845.1 Pteropus vampyrus | reverse complement strand
AAAGAGTGTACAGGTTGAATACAGTCGAGTGGATGGTTTCAACCCTCTTCTTCACTTCTCTTAAGTCTTGTACTGGCCGGTAATCCTGGGTACCAGGCTTCTGGACTGGGAGCAAGGGAGTGTTCTATGGCGATTGGCATGGCACGAGAATCTCCGCTTCCCGCAGCCACTGGATATGCTTCCTTATACTGATTTTGGCATCTTGGGCAATCGGGTATTGCTTAACCCAGACAGGGTTTGTGGTAGCAGTTAAACTCACTACTACCAGGGCTTGGTGCCTAGCCAACCCTGGGGCATTGTTTTCAGCCCATACCCCTGGATATTCTATCAGGAGTCTGTCTAGTAAAGGCCCTGTGGACGGGTCTACATTTTCTTCCTTCTCGTAGAGGAGGTACTCTTCAGATAGGAGACGGGTAATTAAGATAGTTGACGGGGCAGACATGGACATCTGAGGTGTATTATCTCCAAATGTAATAGTAGCCCTTAGCTTTTGGAGTAGGTCTCTACCAAGAAGTGGGGCTGGACATTCTGTAATTATGAGGAAAGAATGGGTCGCTATCCTTCGCCCCAGATCTACAGTCCTTTCAGTGGTCCATGGGTATTCTCGTACTTTACTCGTGGCCCCTTGGACGGTAGTCTTTCGTTTGTAGATTGATCCCCCTGAGTCGAGTAACACTGAGTGGGCAGCCCCTGTGTCCACCAGGAAGTTAACAGTTTTGCTCCCAATTTTTAAGGCTACCCTGGGCTCCTGGGGGCTTAGTGTGTAGGATCTCCGGCCCCGTCAGTCCTCTTCCTCAGTGACAAGGATTTTAGTCTTGTGGTCTTTCGTGTTTTTCTCAGGACATTCATTCTTCCAATGGCCTTCTTTCTTGCAGTAGGCACATTGATTTTTTTTCCTAGGGGTGTGCAACCCTTACGTGGGCCTCTTTCTGATCTCCCTTGTCGTGCTCTAGTCTTTCCTGATCTCTCCTCCTGTATGGCAGCTACCATTATTTTAGCCATACCTTTGGGGTCATCTGGTGCCTCCCTGTTGTTGAACACCTTCTGGGCTATCTTAACAAGTTGGGACAGGTTCATCCCTGCAAAACCCTCTAATTTCTGCAATTTACGCTGGATATCAGGGGCTGCCTGAGTAGCAAAGGCTACATTAATTGCCCGCTGGTTCTCAGGGGCCTCAGGATCAATGGGAGTGTATACCCGGAATGCCTCCTGTAGTCATTCAAGAAACGCTCCGGGGGACTCTTGAGGTCCCTGTATAACTTCAGTTACCTTAGAAAGGTTGGTTGGCTGGCGAGCAGTCATCCTAATTCCCCCAATTAGAATCTGGTGGTACCCGTCTAATGCCTCCCTGCCTGAGAATTGTGTCCCCAGTCTGGGCGGGTGGAGGGAAATTCCTCCTCAATCTGTTCCCCTGCTTCCTCAACTCTCCTCCCTCCCGCAGCTATCTTTTGTGCTTCCGTCCATATGCGTCCATGTTCTTCCGCGGTGAAGAGGGTAACTAAAAGCCATTGACAATCGTCCCAAGTGGGGCGGTGAGTCTGAAAGACACTTTCTAAGAGTCCCATTAATGCCTGGGGTTTCTCAGAGAAAGGCGGATTCTGTGCCTTTCAGTTGTACAGGTCACTAGTCAAGAAAGGCACGTAAACCATAAAGGGCCTGTCAGTGTGATGCCCCTGGGGTGGTGCTTCTCAGAAGGGGAGAATGGCCGGGGTGGTGGTATTGGCCGGTGCCCGCCCCCGGAGCGAGATCAGGAGGCCCATAAGGGTTATCTGCCCGCATCCAAGGAGGTGAAGTGGTGCTATTGGGCCTCTACTGTCCTGAATTATAGAGTGGGGGAAGGTCACTGTCCTCTGGTGGAGATTGGAGGACTGAGGGACTGGGCTGTCTTGGAGATTCAGTTGCTGCATGTTTAGGGGTACCCACAACTAAAACTCGCACCCCTAGAGAGAGGGCACACTGGCGGAGCCAAGGAGGGGTTTCTGAACAAGATTTAACCATTGATTGATGTAGGGAAACTGATCAGGATGTCCCGGGTCTCCCGTGACAATTTTCCAGACATTCCTCACCAAACCCTTGTCAAAGGAGCCCTCCGGAGGCCAGTTTACACCAAAAGACGGCCACTCAACTTCACACAATGTCCTTAGTCTGCCTGGAGAAAACTTTATGCCATAGTCAGCTCCCTCTACAAATTCTTTGAAATGTCACAGGGTGTCTTCGGTGAACTCTGGTTTCCCCTCATCGCTTGCGCAGAGAACACAAAACAAACACTCAGACAAGAACAATTAATTATTGGGGTGTAGGTGGACTCAGAGAAGTTCGCCACCTACAACCTAGACAAGACCAAAGACAATAAACAGAACCTGTCAACAAGGCACAGGAGGCGGTGTCCCACGGCCTGGCCACAGTCCGGGAGATATGACTGCGTCCAGTCTCTCCCTGGACCCCCGTGACCTGTCAACAGAAACAGGAACAGAAAGGTACCTTTTATCCAGACGTCGAGGCCTCAGAGATTCCCGTCGGGACCAGGAACAAAGAGTATGTCCTAAAGGTTGCATCCTTGACGATTATACTGACCCCGTCACAGTATTCAAGGGCCCTGAAACATCTCAGGTTGGCCACCCCTTTGAATCCGCAGCAGGGACAGCAACTGCTTTGGAGGCCAGTCCGGTCTTAGATCCCAAGGCCACTCCCTGAGATCTCGCTGGGGCCTCCAAATGTTGTAGCCGCCAGCCTCCGAAAGACACACAGACCACCAAAAATCAGTGAGTTATAGGAAACACACTTTTTATTCAGCCAGCTGGGTCTGCCAGGGGCACGTAGACCCCAAATTAAGCAGCAGCGAAATGTAGAAGTACAGGGTTTTTAAGCCCTAAATCCCATAATTAATAGCCTATGTTCTCATGGCAATAGCCAAACAGTAATTTCCAGCAAGTAATAAATTTTAAGCAGTAATCTTCCAGCCAACACATACTACATTGACTCAGTTGTTACGTGCTGTCGTTGCCACTTGCCCGTTTTTAAAGTTCTCTTACAGTTCCCTGTTTATCACCACTATCTGCATCTTTTTACTACTTCTGCCAAATATTCATCTCAGAGGAAGCTTTTTGTCCTACCTCTTCCCACTACGTCATTGTTTTCTGACCACAAAGACCAAGACCAAAGCTAAGTACAGTAATACCAATGGCAGTACTTGTTCACAGGTGGAAGGTTATCAGACTCACCTGATTGATGAATTAAAATAACTGCATCTTAAAATGTCCCTCTGTAGGCCTCAAATATTTAAAAATCTCAGAAGAATGAATAATTCATGGTGGAAGAACCAGTCTCACAATTTGGAATCATAAGATTATAGAATTTTAGAGGCGCACACTAGTGCGCATTTCAGGAATTATATTATCCAGCTCCTTACTGATAAAGCAACGGAAGCCTAAGAATATAACATAGTGACTGCGTGACCTCAGGCAATTTACTTATTTTCTCTTTGCCTTACTTTTCTTACTTATTAAATTGATCTTAGCAGTACCTATAACTCAAAGGATTATTGTAAGGAATAAAAGAGGTAATGCACGTGAAGAACTTAGAGCAGCGCTTAGCCCAAATATATCATTCAATAAATGTTTGTTGTTATGGCTATGGATACAATAATGAACAAAGAGTCCTGAATCTGCTGTTAATTTGCAAAGAACTCAGAAAGTTCCTCAGGTTTACTAATCTGTGAAATGAGGTTGCACTATATCAGTTGTTTAAATTGTACCGTAGAGACCTAGGGCTCCCCTGAAGGACTGGAGGGAGGGCTTGGGGAGATTAGCAAGCAGGCATCAAAGGCCCGCCCTCCTTCAGGCAAAACTGTTTAGCTTTCATTTTACTTCTTATATTTTTGCTTGAATAAAGGAGTTTGCTAAAAAAAACAAAAACAACAACTACATAAGGAGATAATCTTTAAGGTTCTTTCAGCTCAAGATTCTGTACTTTTGCAATGATAATGCTGCGTGCTGTGTCTCTCTGTTATTCTGGTTTCAAAATAAAGACAAGGGTTTTAAAATTTTAAAGGCACAGGGCCAGGACAGAGCTCTAGGTCTTCTGACAGTAAGGAAGAGACATGATAATCTCCTGAGGTTAATGAGAAGGAGATCCTCAAATGATTAAT
>NW_011888890.1:5063606-5077120 GCF_000151845.1 Pteropus vampyrus | reverse complement strand
TGTACCGTAGAGACCTAGGGCTCCCCTGAAGGACTGGAGGGAGGGCTTGGGGAGATTAGCAAGCAGGCATCAAAGGCCCGCCCTCCTTCAGGCAAAACTGTTTAGCTTTCATTTTACTTCTTATATTTTTGCTTGAATAAAGGAGTTTGCTAAAAAAAACAAAAACAACAACTACATAAGGAGATAATCTTTAAGGTTCTTTCAGCTCAAGATTCTGTACTTTTGCAATGATAATGCTGCGTGCTGTGTCTCTCTGTTATTCTGGTTTCAAAATAAAGACAAGGGTTTTAAAATTTTAAAGGCACAGGGCCAGGACAGAGCTCTAGGTCTTCTGACAGTAAGGAAGAGACATGATAATCTCCTGAGGTTAATGAGAAGGAGATCCTCAAATGATTAATACTTGGTAATGGTTATGGACATTCTTGTGTCCTGCTTATGGGGAAACAAATCCTGCATTTTTGCTTCTTAGTTTCCTCTTGAATTGTTCAAGGGGTGCATATTCTTTTGGACAGTGCTGATGACTATCTATGATTACCACATTTATTACTCAATCCTTTTCTGGGTAACTGAAGATTAAAAATTGCTGAATTATAGTCTATTGAGAAAGAGGACCTTAAGGAAAGATTTCACCATCACTTCTACTCAGATTTATTTTTTAGAAGGTCATAGGGTAGTTATTGCTGTACTATTGAAACATCTAGGTGAATATTTGTATATTCCAGATGCAATTCTCTGATATAGTTCTAATTTTCAGTGAACTCTCCCTCCCTACTTTCAAAGCTCTAATCAAAGAAGAGGTATAAGTATGTCAAAGTATTAAACGAGTAAAATTTTTTGGCACACAATAAGCTTACGGTATATTTTCTACTGGGTTATTACAGTAGTCTCGTTTTTGGACTTTCTCGGGATAAAAAAATCTTTAGATTTACAAGTACTACATCAGATTCTAGTATATAAATTCCATACTGTTCTTTCTTTCTTGCCTTTTCAAGTGTCTGTGAGCTAATGTTTCCATTGTATGAAATAGTTTAAAGAAATTGATTTTCATCAGACAAGAAATGTAACCCTAAAAGATATGCAGCTTTCTACTATGTAATTTTAATTCTCACATAGAACACACCTGGTTCACACTTGCAGTCAACATAACAGATATGAGTATAAACGAAATAACATGCTTCTGCATTTTCATGAAGTTTTATTAAGCCTAAATTTCATATTAAATATTCTTACATATTCACTTTTTTCACAAAACGGTTGAAGGTATGGTATATACAATGAAAAGGAAATGTTTTGCCTAGCAGGACCCCTGTCTCTTGGTTCTCCTGCCCAGACATGACCCAGTTTCTTATCTATCCTTTCAGAGATATATAATGAATTTCTCTGATATAAGAGAGCAGATCTTCAATGCACATTATTTGATTTGATCCTCACAAAAATTATGTAAGGTAGGCAAAAGAGGTGAAAATAAAGGCTCAGAGAAGTGAATCGATCATTATAACTGTTGTACAACTCATAAGTTGATCACGCAGTCAATTTATGTCTTTATTAAGTACCCCTTGCATCCAGGCATTGGGTAGAGAGACAGGACGCTAAGTCCAAATATATTATACCTCAGTGCTATTTCTATTACTTGGAGTGATTCTTGAATGCTTCTGTTTAAAAGATTAAATGTTTTAAATTTTGGGGAGGCCTTCTTACAATGTAAACATGTTTAATAGAGAAATCTTAAGTCACAGAGTATAAAACACTCAACACCATCTTGTAATAGCCGAGGACAGTAGAAAGAGAAAAGGTTGGCTTTTCTAACTATTGTATTTGCCTACCTAGGCATCCAGATTTTTATTTTAAAGATTTCTTAGGAAACCCCAACTGTTACAAGGAAGTGTTGCTTTTGGTTTAATGTTTATCCTGCTAATGCACTCCACCCTTAAATGATCTTAGTGACTAATAGGACTGGCACCAGTTCTCACTTACCAGATGTGAGTTCTACTTACCAGCTTATTTTTTATGCCTTCTGCTGATTTGCAGTCATAGACAAAACTAGATTAAAGAAGTCTTAAAATAAATGGGAATAGGCAATGTTGCAGTTGCTCTTTAATTTTTAAATTGGCCCAGCACAGTGGCCTCCCCTAAAAGTCATATGGTCAGTCAGTCTGTCTTCTGTTCCCTGGCAGTTAGAGGGCCCTCCCCTGCCATCCACAGTGACTCAGAAGGCAGCTGCAGATAACAGGAAGGCCGGAGATTCATGTCACAAGCCATCAGGTTTCACCAGGGCAAACAAAGCTGGTGGGTTATCTTCTTGCCCCCCAGCTATATGCGGCATTGCAGGGATTTTTTTTTTTCTCTCCTCAAACTGCTCTGAATTTTCTCTTTGACCTAATTTCATCGATGAAAAAATGCTATTCGGAAAGGCCTGCTGAGATTTTTGTCTGAGCCTGCCTCACTGAAGAAGGCCAACAGTCTGTTTGCACACCAAGAATGGAAAAAATATTTCAGTGCTTCAGAGATTACTGAACACACTCTTTCAAACATGAATCAGTTCCTTCCAGCAGGGGTCATTTTCACTAGTTGGGAAAATGAAGCTGTCAATATTCAGTTGCCAACCTCTGGATTTCAAGAGACTACACATCCTCAAGGTTTCTTGTAGTTTTTCTTTGCCAGGTTCAAGTCCTTGTTTCCCAAAGTGTAGCCTAAGGGCCACCTATATTAGAATAAAGATTAAGGAATCATTATCTCTAGAGAAGAACCCAGTCTAATCTGTGATTTTAACTAGCACTACAACTCATTTTTATACACAAAATTAACTCAGCTAAATCAGAGTTCACAAGCCTGCATTGGTAACACCAAAGGAGACAGTCCTGGGACAGAGAAGGGTTAAAGTCTTCCCTTGTCTTCACTTCTCTTTTTCCCCTTTTCTCCTCCCTAACCAACCCCCCCCCCCCCCCCCCCGCCCCCAAATTGTCATTCCTGAGACTGTCGTGTGGTCCCTATAGAAGGAAATAGAAGAAAGAGTAAGAGCTAAGGAAAGAGCAATGTTCTTTCTTGATTGTACTGGCGTGGGAATGATTCTCTGGCCCGTGCTGGGAAACTGAGAGGTCAGACTCCCAAGGTGATCACACAGGAAAAGAGGAAGACAGACCAGGTCAGGTGGCCTATGTAGTACACATGGCACTTCATCGATGTTCATAGCTATATCAGAGCAATAATAATTCCCTAGCTATGTAGCTTTGGGTAATTCATTTCTCTCTGGAAGTAAATTTGCTCATTGATAGTATGAATTGCTTGGATACTGGTCTAAGTTCTCTTCTAATTCTAACATTGTTTCACTACCATATCATTCAATACACCAAACCAAACAAATTAATTTTTGTTCAGTTTTCCTCTCTGTTCACAGGGGAAAGATTGTTTTTCTGTAAGTCTGTAAATAAACTTTTTTATTGTGCTTATGTTACTACAAGGGATTTTTCCTTGAAAATAAAATATTGAAAATATAGACTTTTTTCTATTTGGCCATTAGATGTCGCTCAGCATCCAGGAAGTGTAAGAAAGAAAGCATGAATTACAAAACTCCCATTTGGTCCTCCAGAGCCCGCCATTCCCACTGTCTGAAGCTGTGGTTTGCTTAGTCATGCATACAAATTTGAGTCAGTGTCTTGCCCTATGTAGCCCAAAATCCCCTCAGCCACCCAGAATGTCTTAATTTTGCCATTTAGGTCAACACATAGTTACTGAGCATTTGGCTTACTACATACTAGGATTAAGGCACTTCATGGCAGAATTCCCACTCATTCTTTGAGGCCTAGCTCAAATACCACCTCCTCTGTTGGAGTCTTATCATATCCTTCTTCCTAATCCAGAACACTGTAGAAAAATCTTTGTCACAGGAATTTTGTATTGTGTTTATTTACAAATCTGCCCCTTTAAATTCTGGAAAAGATTCCAAATCTCCATAATAAGGGAAATATACACTAAAACTATGAAGAGAGACATTTGCACTTAGGAGTTTGGCAAATATTACATTTTAAAATTACATATTTGGTTTAGAGTAACAGGCATTCTCATACCTTCTTGGGAATGTACACTGGTTTGTGCTTACTGGAAGACAATTTGGCAATATCCCTCAAAATTTTAAACAGCAATTTTTTAGACATTTTTTTTCTAAAGATATCTAGTATTTGTACAGATGCACAAATATCTATGTAAGGAGTTATTTATTGAACAATTATCTGTGGTAGAAAAAGACTAGAAGTGACCTAAATGTCCATGAACAGGGGCCTGGTTAAATTGTGCATCTTACAGTGAATTACCATACAGCTCTTAAAAGGAGTACATTTACAGGTACCAATATAAAATGATCTGCAAAATATATTATTAGAAAATGGCAGGATGTCAGAATCATGGAGGAGAGACGTCCCTAGATCTCGCCCCTTGAAACAACAATAAACTGAACATCTAAAACTCAACAAAAAACACTCAAACTCCACACCAGCACATCTGAGCGTGGAATCTGCATATAAGAGCTACCACAGGTTAGAACCCCGGGTGTTGGGCGGTGGACTGGGAGAAACAAAGAAGCTGCCTCTTGCAGCTGGAGCTCCCTGTAGGCAGAGAGGGAGGGGAGAAGGTGTGGTGAGCTCCTTGAACAGCCCTGCCTGAGAGAGCTGTGAGCTCCATGTGGCTGCCCAGTAGTCATCAGGGTAGAAGACAGAGAAACAGGGATAGCAGAAAAGCAGGTACAGCAGAGAAACAACAGTTGATTTTTACCAACCACGGTTGCAAAACAGGCTGAGCCGCAGCCCCCATCTCCCAACCCAGAGGGCCCCTTGCCCCATACCATCCGAGATGGAACACTGCGGAGTGCAGGGGAATCTGAGCAAATGCTACCAAAACTGTCACTAACATTGACAGGAACAGAGGGTAGCGAACATGATTAAACATCTATAAGAAAAAGAAAGACATTATTAAGACTTCATATAAGCAGAGATCCAAGAAGCTTAGACGCCACCTACTGGAAACCAAAAGAAAAACACCTTTGCAACAGGCTAGGGACCATTATATAATAAATCTTTCCGGGGCGGGGTGGTGGGGAAGCAGAATACACTTCCATTAATGTCCAGGTGGAGAAATAGTCCATTTAACACCATGAACAACCAAGGTGATGAGACATCTCAGAAAGAAAGAGAAAAATCTCCAGAAAATAAGTTTACATAGAAATATGAGACTTAAATGACAGAGAATTCAGGATGGCACTTCTGAAAAAACTCAATGAGATCTGAAACAAATCATATCAACAATTTCAGGAATTGAAAAAACAACTAGATGAGCAGAATGAGTTCTTTAGTAAGGAGATTGAAACCCTCAAAAAGAACAGAATAGACCTTCTGGAGATAAAGAAGAGTTGAAAAAATGAAATAACAAGCTTGGGAAATGGAGGAAAGGATCAATGATATCGAAGACAAATCTAGAAAATCAGAAGGAAGAAGAGAGAAACCGAAGAATGAAAAATAATGAAAGAGAAATACAAGAACTAGCTGATACCATCAGGAGAGTTAATATAAGAATAATAGGAATTCCCGAAGGGAAGGAAAAGGAACAGGGATTGGAAAGCATTTTCGGACAAATAGTTGACGAGAATTTCCCAAATCTAAAGAATGAGCTGGAGCTTGGAATTAAAGAAGTCAATAGAGCGCACAATTATCTCAACCCAGAAAGGCCTTTACCAAGACACATCGTATTAAAATGATCAAAAATCAACAACAAAGACAGAATTCTCAGAGCAGCCAGGGAATAGAAGACAGTAACCTATAAAGAAAAACCCTTTAGATTATTTTCAGACTTCTCAGCGCAAACCTTACAAGCCAGAAAGGAGTGGAATGAAATATTCAAACTACTAAATGAAAGGAACTACCAGCCAAGAATAATGCATCCAGCTAAGCTCTCCTTTAGATATGAAAGAGAAATAAAGACCTTTCCAGACATACAAAAATTGAGGGAATTCTCCACTACGAGGCCTGCATTACAGGATATACTGAAAGGGGACAGCTTACCTAAAACAAAATGACAAAAAAATACATAATTATGAGGAAAGCGACTAGTAGGCAGATAGAAGCAAAGGAATGCAACCCTTATTAAGAACAGGGCATTATAAGATTAAACAATAAGAGATTTGCTATTGCAAGATAGTAATGAACATTCAGCATATATAGGGACAAATTGAGACAACAATAACAGAAAAGGGGGAAGATTCAAAGATCCAAATTCTCAAAGGGGAATGGAGATAAGTCACACTCAGAAGAAAATGGATGACTGTATTTATATATATAACTATCCTCTACATATTCGTAATAGTAACCACATGCCAAAGATTCAGTACTGAAGTATATAACATAAAACAAGAAGGACCACAGGAAAAATTCACAAAACCCAACCAAGATAGAAAAAAACAAAAACAAAAAACAGAAACACATGGACAAGGAAGTATTGGAAACACCAATCTACCAGAAAGCAAAAGATAAAATGGCTATAGGAAAACCTCATTTCAATAATCACCCTAAATGTAAATGGACTGAACTTACCAATAAAAAGGCACAGAGTTGCAGAGTGGATCAAAAAACAAAACTCAACCATATGCTGTCTCCAGGAGACACATCTCATTTCCAGAGACAAATATAGGCTCAAAGTGAAAGGGTGGAAAATGATATTTCAAGCAAATGGCATTCAGAGAAAAGCAAGAGTATCAACGGTACTGATATCAGACGAAATAGACTTCAAAATAAAAAAAAGAAAGATACTGAGGGACACTTCATAATGATAAAGAGAATCATACACCAAGAAGGCATAACACTTGTTAATACTATGCTCAGGGAGCCCCGAAATATATAAAGCAATTACTAACAGAACTAAAGGGAGAAACAGATCAAAACACTATCATAGTAGGGGACCTAAATACCCCACTGTCAGATATGGACAGATCATCCAAACAGAAAATCAATGAGGAAGTAACATCCTTAAATGACGAATTAGACCAACTGGACATAATTGACATTTACAGAGCCTTTCATCCCCAAACAGTTGCTTATATATTCTTCTCTAGTACACATGGAACATTCTCAAGACTCAACTATATACAGGGACACAGAGATAGCCTCAACAAATACAAGAGGGTTGAAATCATACCAACCATATTCTCTGATCATAATGCTTTGAAGCTGGAGATCAACTGTAAAAAGAAAGCATGAAGAACCATAACACATGGAGATTAAACAACATACTACTGAAGAACAAATGAGTCAGAGAAGAAATAAAAAGAGAGATCAAGAAATACATAGAAATGAATAATAATAATAGTACGACATATGAAAACTTTTGGGACACGGCAAAAGCAGTCATAAGAAGAAAGTTCATATCATTACATCTCAAAAAATAAGAATGAGCCCAAATTAACAACCTAATGCTTCATCTTAAAAAACTAGAAAAGGAAGAACAAATGAAGCCTAAAATCAGCAGAAAGAAATAATCAAAATTAGAGCAGAATTAAAGAAATTGAAAACGCAAAAACAATAGAAAAAAATAAATGCAACAAAATGCTAGTTCTTTGAGAAGATTAATAAAATTGACAACCCCCTGGCTAGACTCACTAAAGAAAAAGGAGAAAAGACACAAACAAAATTAGGAATAAAGAGGAGAAACTATGACAGACACCACAGAAATACAAAGGATTATACAAGAATACTATGAAAAAGTATATAACACCAAATTTAATAACCTAGAAGAAATGGACAAGTATTGAGAAGGATACAACTTTCCTAGACTGAATCAAGAACTGGAAAATCTAAATAGACTGATCAGAAGTAAAGAAATTGAAACAAGCATCAAAAACCTACCAAAAGATAAAAGTCCAGGACCAGATGGCTTCATCAGTGAATTCTACCAAACAAAGAAGATTTAAAACCTATTCTCCCCAAACTCTTCCAAAGAATCGAAGAGGAGGTAATACCTTCTAACTCATTTTATGAAGACAATATTACTCTGATACATAACCTGGTACAGATAATACCAAAAAAGAAAACTACAGACCGATACCTCTCATGAACATGGATGCAAAAATCCTAAATAAGATACTAGCGAACCAAATACAGCAATATATTAAAAGATTACACACCACAATCAAAGGGGCTTCATCCCAGGGACACGGGGATGGTTCAACATATGCAAATCGATTAATGGGCATTCCAGAAAACTCCAGCGAAAGCTTTACTATGGGTAAAGTAGGACACACACTATGAAACCCAGGAGAAGAAAAGTTCATGCCAGGTCAATGATTAATAGGTCCTAAGTTAATAGTCTGATAAAATTTGGAATAAGGAAGAATAACAGTAGCACGAATTCATTTTTGGTAGACCTGAGGAGAGGAAAGGTAATGTTGGCCTAAAGGAGGAGGGGTGCTCTGTTTATACTTGAAGAGTGCTTTAAAATCATTTTAGTTACTTGTACATTTTACAACCTGCACAGGGAAACTGAGACACAGTTGGAGACTTTCCTATGAAGTAGGTGTTCCAGCCTACTATCACATTTCTAAACAGAACCTTGAGTGTAATCATGGTTTCATGATGAGCTTTTCTTTCCTCAGGTGAAGACTGAATTTCAGCAATGCAGTTTTTCTTCAGCCACAAGTGAGTTACTTAATAGTTGTCCTCATTTTTACAGATTGAAAAAGCCCTTAAGTAAGAGGCCCTCATTTGCTTCTCATGCGGTTCTTGCCACAAAAGGAGAAACACGGTAAGATCCTGAATATTCCTTGCTGCCTCATATATAGATCTAATACAACAGTGGGCAGTAAGTAAAAATAGAATTATGAAAAAAACCCCCCACAATACTTATTTAGCATAGAACACTGAGAACCAATTTATTTTAGATGTCTCCAAAGCAGCTAGATATTTATTAAATAAACAGTTATTGAATACCTGACCTTTTAATTTTCCTCCTGATTTATAGTTAATAAATATATTTTGATACTCTGTGTTCCATGTGCAGGCACTTTTTTAGGCTCTGTATACATCAACTCATTTAAGCATTTTTCTAGCTTCCCACTGGTATTCCCCTGCTTCTCTCTTTTTCCTTTTGTAGCTGACGTTTTGCTTCTGATTCCTACTCCTTTCTTCTGTTATTTACTCTGTTCCCATTATTTTTCTCTCTGTTTAACCACTGTCCTTGGCATACTTCTGTTTTTTCTCTGTGACGCGCCACCCGCCCCACCACCACCTTTTTCCTCTTTGCTTGCCCTCTATGTATGTTGAAGAAAATTCAGAGGAAAATATTTTCTTAAAATACTGTCAAGCTCTAATTACCACTGAAGGAGATGTAATTTTTTTCACCCTGAAACTGCCTTTTGGGATATTGATTTTAATCTGATTTTTAAGAAATGAAACACTTAGAACCTTTGACCCTTTCCCTTCCTAAGAAATTAAAAAAAAAAAAAAAATTTTTTTTCAGATGGAAAAGGCTACTCCAGGAAGGGAATTTTAGCCTAATTAGAATTAAGTATGGTAAACAGGAAAGCTCCAGACACTTTTATATGTTTTCCTTCAGGGGCCTGTTAGCTAGATACCCTCTGTGTTATATTGTTTCTGAGCTATCTGGCAAGAATTTGCCTGCCATGTGTGTTAAACTCTTCCTCAACTATCTGTAAATCATCTATTCTCACTTCTAAAGTCTAATAGCCCAAGCCCCCCACCCTTTTCACCTTTGTCCAAAATGTCATATATACCCAATGTTGTCTCACTGTCTTAGGAATTTTCATGCATATGTGAATTTCCTATGTGCATGTATTAAAATTTGAATTTCTCCTGCTAATTTGTCTCTGTTAATTTGATTATTAGTCCCATTAGAAGAACTTAGAAGGTGGGAGAATAAGTATTTATTTTTTTTAGCCCCCACACCACTAACAATGTATTAGTTTTTGGTGCTCATATCCTCACCATTTAAAAATTTTTTAGCTATTCTGGTAGGTGTGTGGTGGTATCTCATTTGGTTTTAGGTTGCATTTCCCCATCACTAATGATATTGAGCCTCTTTTCCTGTGCTGCAGACAACTTACTTATCTTCTTTGGGGAAATGTCTATTCAATTCATTTGCCCATTTTTAAAAATGAGCTGTCTTTTTATTATTGAGTTATAGGAAGTTCTTATATATCTCGGATACCAGACCTTTATCTGGTATAAGCTGTGTTAATTTTTTTTTTTTTTTTTTTGGTCCAGTATATGGCTTGCCTCTTCATTTTCTTAAGGGTGACATTTGATGATCAGAAGTTTTTAGTTTTGATGAAGTCTACTTTATCAATTTTTCTTTTGTGGTCATTGCTTTCTGTGTCCTATCTAAGAAGCCTTTGTCTAATCCCAAATCATCCAGACACTTTTATATGTTTTCCTCTAAAAGTTTTATGGGTTTAGCTTTTACATTTAGGTTTATCGTCCATCTCAAAATAATTTTTGTATATGTTGTACATGTTGTTAATGGTTAAAATTTATTTTTTCCATATGAACATTTTCTTTTTCAGCATAATTTATTGAAATGACTTTCCTCTACTCATTGGGTTGCTTTGGTGCCTTGTTTGAAATCAAAAGGCCACATAAGGATGTTTTATACCTTAACCCTCAGCTCCCAGCCCTCAGTGTGGCCACTCCTGAACACTTCTTAAGTTCATAAACAATCTCCTCAGGGGAATGTACTCTGGAGTCCTCGTCTACACTTACAAGACCCTGATGACAAAGTCTAGAAAAGGGGAATAATAAACTCGAAGAGCTTGAGAAAGCTTTTCTTTACTTATTGGTTTAAGGTAAATGTACTTTGTAAAGTAACCCAGAGGGTGAAGGTGTCTAGGGCAAATGGAAAACTTTTTCTAGAATGAAACGATGTTCTGACTCCTACAAAGACTGACTGCATATCGGTATCTTAAGCAATATATCACTGCATCATGCATGACACTTAACACTCATCAGTTTCGTCTTGCACAACTTTTCATTGTACGTGGAACTACTTTGTTCTAGGTTTGAGTAATTTCCTGTTAAATTTTACATCTACTTTGTAGTGCTAAAGGTTCCCTGGTCTTATGATAAGATAAATGAATAGTTTAGCAATTCTATCTAGTTCTGAACTTTGATCTAGTTTGTGTTGTAATGATACATACTCCCTCTGTGAACTTTCACCTAGATATTTGATTCTCTGAAAATATTAATAGTTCTTCAAATGGGTGTAATCCTTTTAAAATCTATTAATATTTGAGATATCTAACTAATACATAAACATTATTAGCACATACATTTAAAGTTAAAACCGGTCTTTCATCTCAGTCATAGAAAATAGTACTTGCTTATTTTTTCCATCCTCTAGTAATAATGATTAATACTTATTGAGCCCTCACTACAAGCTAGGTATTGTTGTAAACCCTTTAGGTTAGGTAATACTCACAAGAGGTGGGTTCTGTTATTATTATTATCTCCATTTTATAAGCGGAGAAACTGAAGCACAGAGAAGTTAAGTAATTTGCTTGAGGTAATACTAGATAGCTACTAGAAAAAGAAAACTGGGATTTGGACCCCCTGCAGTCTGGTTTTGGAGCCCATACTGTCATTATGCCATACTGTCATTATACATGTCACTATGCCATGAACTTGTTAGGACACAAAGCCCTCCAGCTATTTTATCGCTACTACCATTTCCTAACTGCTCTTCTTGTCTTTTTGCCCTACATACAACAACCTCTGCCTTCTACTGTCTTAGCCAAACACTGGCAAAGCTGAGTTGGGGAACTAGCTATCAGAACACAGTAACCCAATTTCATGATGTACCAGAGTGTCATGATTCTCTGGCTGGGAAGTGGTAATATTACCCATGACTCTGTAATAGTTGAAAACATTTTGAGAAGTACGATAGGCCTTATGGAGAGGCCAAAATGCTGGTGAGGGAATTCAATACACATCCTGGAATAGGTTTGTGATATAGGGAGGGTCCAAGTATCAACCATGACCCTCAATGTGAGGTGGTGGTAGACCAGCTTTAGAACACTTGTTTTCCACCCCTGTCTTCTTGAGATTTCACATTTTTTCAGGGTTTCCATGGGAGCCAGGCAAACTAGTCTTTCTTCTTTTCAAAATAACTGTCCTTCCTATTTCTTGAATCCTCTATCGATTTCTCTCCAATCCATCCTCTGTGCTGCTGCCAGAGACCACATAATCCCAGTGTAAACTCTCCAAGGATTTACCAACATCACTTTCAGAATAAAGTTTAACCCCCTGAGCTCATCACACCAAACCTTAGTGATCTGATGGTCTCTACTTCTTTGTCTGCTACTCCCTCACACATACCCTTCATTTCACTCCCTTCCACACTGCAGTGAGTCACCCTTTTTCTAGCTCAGCCCCTTAGCATGCATTTCAAGGACATCTCAGAGCTACCTTTCTATCCTCGTCTCCTACCATCTTTAAATGTACCCTCTCTCTCAGACTCCCCAGACTAAGCTTTCCCCAAGTATGTCATGCACTTCATTAATATGGTTTTCTTCCCTATTCCTCACTTGTTCTTGGAAAACCTGCTCCAAAGCCACCTTCTTTATGAGAACAACTTTGCAACACTGCCTTAATTCCCTCCCCCACAACCCCAATCTTTGGAAAGAGCTGTTTTTTCAGCTATGTCCTCAGGGCATGATGCTCAGACTACACTGCATCTTCGATATGCTGCATTTAGTTGTTTACATTTTCTCCTTGAGATTGGTGACCAACACTGTATCCATTTCATTTCTGTATCCCTTTGCAAGTTCTAGTAAAGTACCTGCCACATAGATAGTGTTCATTAAAAATGCCCTGAATAGTCTATAAAGGAAATACCAGGCAACATTCACTAAATAATATGTTTATAAGGTAAGTCAAAGCAAAAGGTGATGCTACTCTCTTCATTTTAGTAAATGAAGTTGTATGTTTCAGATATGCCTGAAAGAATCTAGAATGGTGCCACCCAGTATGGTAACCATAGCCATTTAAAAAATTTTGTAATCATTTAAAAAATTATTTAAAATTCCATTTCTTAGTCATCCACATTTTAAGTGCTCAGTAGCCACATGTGGCTCATGGATGTTATATGAGTAGAACAGATATAGAACATTTCTATCATTCCAGAAAGTTCTACTGGACAGTATTGATCCAGAAAGATTATTGACACAGATCAGCAAAGTTAAAATAAAGTTTATATACTATTAAGAAGCCATTCTTGTGAGCACAGGAGAATGACACTGATAAGAACATCATCTTGGAGAATACCTGTGAATGCTTTACACTTGGAATATCCAACACTTGTTCAATGGACTCAGGCTTACAGTAGAGAAAGAAGAAAAAAAATCATTGGCAGAATATATATTAGAAAATGCTTTGAGGAAAACCTCAGCAATCGGAATGCTCTATCTTAAAAGTAACTAACGACTGTCAAAACCAGATCTCTGTATGTCTTTTGCAAGATATACAGAG
>NW_011888890.1:5013267-5062566 GCF_000151845.1 Pteropus vampyrus | reverse complement strand
GGAAAGAAGAACTGAATGCTTTCCTCCTATTCACTCCAATCAGTGCAATTTAACTTTAATCCATTTTGTTTACACAGCTGAGTAAAATTTCATTTGCATGAATGGCCCAAAAGTTTGAAAATCTCTCATCGACATGTTCTCTAAGGTTCATTCTATGTGTGATTCTGTCCTTCGATCCATCTTCCCAGCCAAAGTCGTAATACAATTGCCCACTTCTAACCATATCACTTCTCAACCTTCGGTGGTTCCATGAACCATTTCCAACCTACCTCCTTAATCTCCCTCTATTGTAGATCGGCCACATGGGACTCTGTATGACACTCCTTAAAGATGCTTTTACTTCTGTCTTTCTGCATGTTCTCCCCTTGCCTAGGATGCCTGGTTCCTCCCAGCCATGCCTCCCTTCAGTGATTTCCTCAAATGTTACTTGCTCCATGAAATCATCTATGATTTCGACACCTAGTAGCATTCTCTTCTATGTTCCTGTGTATTTTTTTATGGGGTTTTATGTGTCCAGGTCTCAACTTTCTTGCTAGATTAATGTTCCTTATGGGCAGGAATCAAATTTTACAGCTCTTTCTATCCAGCATAGGCGCAGCTCAGTACCATATCTATAGCAGCCATTTAAACTCTTTACTTGGTTGAAAACAGTGCATGCCCTGGCAGAGTGCATCCTACCTGTCCAAATATGTCTTCACCTGCCTGCCATCTTGTCACTTACCCCTCCCTCACTGCCTGCAGAAGGCCACAGTTAGAATGCACAGGTATTTCTCATTGTTCTCAGAAGATAAGGGTACCTGGTTGATGCTTGGGAGCTGAGAGAGTAAGATCTGGCAAACAAGCAGTGAAAGGGACATGAGAAAGGGACTGAGAGGGCTAAATAAGTCTAGAAGCCTTGGGTGACAGACAAACATAAGGCCTTTGGCCCAGGTGGGTAAAGTCTAGGCTGGGGCATTTGCCAGGGTTTTCAGACCTAGTGTCATGCAGCGGGAAGAGAGCAGCAGGCTTTGGAAAGGGACACACCTATGCTTAAAATTTATAGCTCTTTGACTTTGGGTGGATTTCTAACTCTCTGAGCCTCATTTACACGTTAAGACTAAATATATCTTTTGATATGCTCTGAGGGTTAGAAATGTCTCTGGTACAGAGGAGGGGCTCAACAGGTGGTATTACAGGTTGTGAAGAGGGAAAGGAGATCTAAAAAAATAAAGAGAGGAAACGGTAGTTCTTAACGTAAATGTCATTAATTGCTCTTTTTTTTTCATCTGGGATTTCACTGACCTCCTTTTTAACCATGGCTGAAGTAAAAATGTAGTTGTCTGGCATGTGCATAGGAATCACATGCGGATCTATTAAAATGAAGATTCTCATTCAGTGTGTCTGGGTGGACCTGAGATTGGACACTTGTGACGTCACGCTGCTAACTGTGAAAGTGTTGTTGATGCTGCTGGTCCATGAACCACACTGTGCGTAGCAAGGTGGTTGTCCATGTAGACTATTGAGATAAAGAAAGGTAGATGTGTCTGCTAGGCTGTCTGGTCTGCTTCTCTCACGTGTCTAAAAACTCCTGATCTTTTGAGGAGAATGAGGTCAGCTAAGGGAGGTGAAAGTGTGTCCGGGAGAGAAGCACCCCGTGGGATGACGGGCCAAAGGGCAGTTCTCTGGGGCTTATCTACAGTCCATATTTGGACACAACAAACTGGATTTAAATTCTACTCAGGGAACTTTGATCTCTTTGGACCTTGCTTGAAATGCTGGAATAGAAAATGAGTAAATGGGAGGCAAGATGTGGCTTTTGCAACAAAAGCCACCTTTTATCACCTAGCAAAGTAGTATGATGAGTCGGAAAAAGCACCAACACACAGTGCCAACTGAGTGAATTTAGTTAAACTATCTAGACCATCTTACACAGTTTCTCCAGCAATAAAATGAGACTAATAACTAAAGCTAATACAGCAAATGATTAACTGTACAATTTAGGTGGTGATTGTATGGGTAGTCACTGAACAATTCTTTCAATTTTCCTGCATGTTCGAAAATCTTTGTAATAAGGTAGAAATGAGAGAAATAGAGCACAGTAGATGTATCTAAATAACATTAGCCTAAAATGGTGTCTGAGGTGAATAACACCAAAGTTTTGAAGCATTAAGGCAGCAGAAGTGGGGTACCCCTTTGGGGGGAGGCAGCAGAAGTGGGGTACCCCTTTGGGGGGGGAGGCAGGATGCCAATAAAAAGTTCAGAGATTATTGAAAAAGAAAATAGAAAAATAACATTAGCTTAGTCTGAACAGTGGATACTCTCTGAGGGACTTTCTGTTAGCAGTTTTCGAAGTTACTTTGTAGGTATAAATATACATAAAATATCTCTGGAAGGATACACTAGAAAATGATAACATTGGTTCCCTCCAGGGAAGGAGAACTTTGTGGACAGAGGGCAAGAATGACAGGGAGACTTTCACTGTGTTTCCTTTGGTAAGTTTTGAATATCAGATGAAAAGTACATAATATCTATTTGAAAATAAATAAAATAAAAAACACAGAGCTCTCAAAGTCTAACAGTCTGCCTCTTTTCCAAGTAGTATAATAAGTGTTATGTTGCAGAACTTGCCGTGCATGGTTCTTGTTTAGCAAAGAATTCACTGTCCACCTTCATGAAATGGGGCTGGACCAACCCATCAACAATCAGCTGGCTCCATCTAGTTGAGGATGTTTTTAGCAAGGAGCCAAAGGAAAGCATTGTCCATTTCTGCCTTCCAGACAGGGCTGGGCTCAGGAAATAACTCAGTTGGGAAGCCCAGAAGAATGAGGGATACAGAGGTAGACTAGAGGTCTGGTCTACTGCTGTAGGCTTTCACTAAAGGAGGCAGACAGAGATAGGGAGTGAGGAACTATACCTCATAACTGGGGCAATAATAGTTTACATACTCCATACTTTAGAGTTTACAAAGTATTCATAAACATCACCTCCTCTGAGCCACACAACTGCCCTAGGAGTTAAGTGGGCATGGATATTGTCCTGTTTTACTGAAGAGGAAACTAAGTGTGGTGGCCCTGACATATGCCTTTCAGATAACCTTCCAACTGCAGGAAACAACCAGGGGCCCCTGCTGCGTTCTGAAGTCCATCGATGTGTTTTAGCTGCGGTCATGCTACCTGTGGGCTGCTCCCAGCTAGTGGCAGGCTGTTGGAGGCGTGGGACTCTGATGGCTTGAATGCTCCCCCACAGCCTTGCTGAACTTGTTAGAGTACACTGCAATCAAACATGCTTCCACCCAACCGCCTTTCCTTCCCTTTCTTCTTCACTCCTGATGAGGCCAATGTCACAGTCCGATGGCTCTCCCAGCCTCTCCTGGCTCCCTCCCATTTCCTCTTAGAGGAATTTCCTGCAAGTTTAATACTGTTTGGGCATAAAACAGATCTGGGTGAGTCCAGGCTGTACTTCTAATCAATGCACTATATTGACTTTCTTTTCATGAACTTCATGTCAACTTGAATCACCCGATGGGCGCTTCCTTTTTCCTATCATTTTAAATATTTTATTATTAAAAATACTTATGTGTATGTGATTGTGTCTGGTGTATTACATAGACATATAAATGAAAATTATTTTAATCTTGTCAAAAATGTAATTGTGCATTATTAAATTATGTAAACTTTTTAGATTGAGTTCACAAAGCTATCTGTTTAGTTTATATGCAGATTTTGAGGTTTCTTTTATTGTTGTTTTTTGTTTAATAATTTGTACTCTACCATTCTCTAGCTCCATTTTTTATTGTCCTTTAGAGTGTACTAGGGTTTATAATTATCTGGCCAACCTAGAGATTTTAGGAATTTATGTAGGCCAAACAAACTAACATTTGCAGGTAGCCCTTATGGTCTGGCAGGGAATATCAAAAACCCAAAAATGCTAGTCTAAGAAGGAAGCTATTGAATTGGTTATCACCAGAAGAATGAGGACACTGTAAGCTGTGAACAGGATACATTTTAACCTAAGGTGGAGAGGAGGCAGAGGAATCAGCAGGCTCTTACTTCTAGATTCTTCCTGGAATTGACTGGCAGCAATCTGGCTGGCTGTTTGCATGAGTTCCTGGGACTCCATCAGGAGATCATTATGAACTCATAGAATTATTTTCTCAGAACAATTAGGTCTTCATTTCTAAAGTGTGTTTGGCTGGGAAAGAAAGCAGGGACCTCTCAAGGGCCAGTTGGAGTGATGCATGAAAGAAGGACTACAGAGTGACAGTGGAGAGGATTTTGAAACAACTCGAATAAATTGAATCTTGTGGAAGCAATCCTCATTGACAGCAGACCGAATCATTATAATGCTTACCTCCTGCTCATCTGTCCTTATGGAGACAAGAAGTATGGCTGGAGAGTAGGAGGAGAGTGCCAAAGTCAGAAAGGCCTAAGGAAAGCGAGACCTTGAGCAACAGTACTTGATTTGGTGAAGAAATAAAGAATATCTTTAAAGAACTGTATATGTAAACAGACTGGTGATTAGCAGGAATCAGTAGGAGGGGGGATGGGGGCAGGGAGAGAAAGAAAACAATATTATTTTGCCTGTTTACAACAGTTAGAATGCTCAGATATTAATTATATTTTGGGCTCTTCAAGAGCAGGAGTTGTGAATTTTCTCTCTGTTGTGTCCCAATGTTTCCTAGTACAAAGCAGCATGCATGGCAGGGCCTCCTTGAATACAGCATCTTGTTCTTTGGGATGTCATAGAAAATGGGTCCTTGGCTCACTGTCAATACGCATACCCAGGAGAACAGAAGTTCCCCACTTCAACTCCAACAGTCTTCCTTCACATATTTTGAGGTCTCTACCTAACAGTCTAGTTCTAACACAAGTCTTTGACTAAACATGAGATTTGTTGTTGCCAGCAGCCTATGCTAGATTAAACTCCTATGGCCATTAGCCACTTTCTAAACAAAAGGTGTGGTGTGGAGAGTGGGAATAGGTGATTGGGGGTGGTGGTGGGCAAGGACCTGAAGGGAAATTGTTCTTTCTGACAGGCGAAGACAGTGCCTGCAGACCCAAGAGAATGAGTCACAGGAAAAGGAAGCCCTGGGGCTTTTACTTTTTATAAGATTGGTATCCTTATAATTTCCTACCTATTCAGAGAATTAGTAAAGAGATGCCAGATTTTCTCAGGGACTCCCACAGCTGCTTGAAGATTGTACTAGGGATTCCTAAAAATAGGCAGGAATATCACAAGAATATCTAGCATAAAGTTAATGATGGGAATATGTGATCCATTGCTAAGGGATATGCAAGCTGCCTTTTGTATGTTAACCTTGTATCCTGTGTATGTGAGGAGAACAAACTTTCCTCTGCCCTCAAGGTTCTTATGGCTCATCTAATAATCAAATAGACATGAGACAGATTAGCAAGAGAAAATAACCAAACCTAATTCATACATATGTACGGGAACACCATACACGTAAGGGAATCAGAGACCTCATATACATGAGCGGTTCAAAGATAGAAGCTGGGGTTGAGGAGTATAAGACATTCTGAGCTAGGGATGAGCTAATGTGCCTTGGGGGCTTCAAAGGGTCATCACAGAATGATAAGAAGAGCAGATATTTAGAAAATAGAAATTTGCCCTGCCATATAGGTGAGTCAAAAAGAGATTATCGCTGATAATCTCTTTTTATGGGCAAGGCCCCTAATTCAAGTTCTTCTAGGTAGTTAAAGGAAGGAGAAGTTTCTCTTAACCCTGAAGCTAAAACTACTCTTAGCTCAAAACAATCTCCATGCTACAGAAGCACATTTTAGGGTAACTAGCTCTGAATCCCCGCATTTGCATTAATCTTTGCTATAATCTCTTATTAGTTGCAGAAATTCTTTTGTCCATTCTTTTGAATTTTCTATATAAACTGTCATGTCATCTGTGAACAGAGACAGTTTTATTTCTTTATTCCCAATCTATATATCTTTTATTTCCTTTTGTTGTCTTTTAGCCAAAACTGCCAGTATGATGTTGAAAAGGAATGGTGAGAGGGAACATCCTTACCTTGCACCTGATCATACTGGGTAAGCTTTAAGTTTCTCACATGGCAATGCTTTTTGTTCTTAAATTTTCTCTGTTATGCTTTCTGCTTACAAAAGGAGAAATATGGGCTCATTAAACATTTGCAAATGTTTTAAGAAATATATATTATGAAAAGTGGAAGGTTTTTACAATCTATGCCTGCCTATCCCAAATTGCCAGTTATATGGTATGTTTCTCAAGTGGTATATTTTGTGATTTTGAAGCAGATTGTGTCTTAACACACAATATCTCTGACCCCCCCACACACAAAAAAATAATTGTACCACAAACTGAGATTCCTTGGCAGTTTAAAATTTATGTATCAAGTCGTGTGTATATTCATGTGTAAAAGAGAGAAAGACAGAATAAATGTGATGAAATCACCCCTACTTCTTTTCTGGGAAATGTTCTTCAGTTCTTGATTTTTATCTTTCATGGGAAATTGTGTTTTGTATTAAGTATTCAGATCATTTCTTTACCATGAATGTGTAAAATTTAGTTAAATCCCAGAATGTTCTAATCAGAATTATCCAAAAAATAAAAAATAAAAATAAAGGACTGTTTAAGAGTTATGAGCCACATGTGCACTCATCGGTTGGACAGCTGTCAAGAACATGGTGGCCTGAGTGTAGTTTCTGCCCAAGGATCTCCAAAGTTCTTATGAGCACATGAAGGGAAGGAGCCATGCTTTATTAGATGCCCAGCAAGGATAGCCTGGAATGGTGGTTTGAAAATTCCATTTATGAATGAATGGGAATCTGTCATTTAAACTTGGATCTCATATGGAAGCAAAACCTTTGGGGATGTATCACCACCAAGCAGTTTCAACGACTGGTGCTGGCTAGTTGGGAATGTGTGTTGCTTAGAGAAGGCAGGTGTAGAAGCCCAGCAGGTATCTAGGAATAAGTCCTGTAACACTATAGCTGCCTCTGCTTAGCTTAGTCTCCCATACCCACACTCATGCTTTTTCAGAACATTAGAGAGACTATGTCTTGATTCATGAATTAGGCTTGAAATTTTGAGACCCCCTAACTGGCCATCTCTAAGCAGCTGTGGGACTTCCTGACTCAGGTTCATGTGTGGAAGTTCACAGTTGAATTTTCTAGAACAGGTGAGCCACGCCCAGTTACAGGCTTTCTGTAATCGAGCTGCTAGGTAGAAATCAGCAATCATCAGTGACTCCTCTGGCTAATTGTTTAGTTTTTGAGCATTAATTACAATCTAATAAAAATCTTCATTAAAAAAAAAACCTTTTTATTCTGTCACAAGTAATGTATGTTTGTTTTAGAGAATGGAGATAAACAACAAGAAAAATGAGCTGTAATTTTTCTACCAAATGGTAACTATAATTAATATTTTGGTATAGTTCCTTTTAAAATCTTCATATTTTAATAAGCTTTTAATAAATAGATATTTTATAGCTACACGAGAAAGTGTTTTTCTTTTATTTCAACTTAGGGATAGCTATTATGTTTCTTGTCTCTTTTTTTCTTTTCAGAAATACGTTATTACTTGCATTTTTCAAAAACATTTGACCATGAATTATTTTTATTCAATCCTTAAGGCAACCTCAGAAGTTTTAGATATCTGTGTCCTTATCTTCTGGACACTGAGAGCTACTAAGATTTCATTTCAAAAGTATGACAATGCATTCTATTAACTGCAGATTGAGAAGCAGTTAAATTTGTTTGCTTTGGGTATTTCAGTACACATTCTGTCAAATGGCATTCTTTTTTACTTACATTTTTGGAAGAAGGCCATGTTTGAAAAAGCTTTATATTGATTCACAGAGCAAAGTTCTTGGACCTTGATTAGTGTTGCTTTAGTTTCATCCTTAACAGGACTATAACATTTCTGTCCTCCTTGATTATAAGTCTTTTGTCTTAAGAGGTATATTCAAATAGTCACGATGCTTAGACTGGAGTTATGTGGGTGACTGTCAACCTGAACACACAATTGCAGAATATTTACTGTTCATGACACATTTAGCGAAAAAATAAGCTACGGAATAATATCAATAAAAAACTCATTTTTATGAAAATATAAAATTAGTTGGAAACATTGTCTTAGAAAAAATATGGGAATGCTATAATCCAAAATATCAGCAGCATAGTTATGGGTGATGATTATTATTTCATTCATGGTTGTTTTTAATTTTTTTCTTCCATATACATGTTATACTTTTCATATATTATTTATATAATCAAATAAAATGTTGTTTTATGTCTTTACTGATCAAAATCAAAATGATACTTCAATAAAGAAAATTCCATTTATCTCAACTTTCTCTCCCTCCCAGTGTCTCTCCTACTTATCTAAAACATTTGTCAAGCTAAGTGCTATATATTTTCCTCTGAACTCTGAGAGGATGATTTTGAGAAGCAAAAATTATGTAAGAAGAGTAGGTGGGAGGAGGAATAAAAAACCAGCATATATTATGGGTATGATGTTCAATTTAATTCACTTCTGCATTACCTAGGTACATATAGATCTAGTTATTGGTCTGCTTTTCCCAGATAATATCTTGCAACCTGTAAGGCTAGCCTGAAGCTCCTTAATGTAGGAAGAGGGGAGTGTTTTTGAGTCCATATCTTAATACCTCTCTATTAGTAATATCTAATCAAATTCTAAGTGATCAATGTAAATGAGGGCAGTAGCTAGCTGTGCCCTAGGCCATTTTATGCACACAGAAGCACATAGGGACTCACTGGGTTAAATAATCAGTAGAGTCTCTTCCTGCTCTAAAATTCTAGGTTTATCATCTGGGCTTTTTGGCCCTAAATTAAAATGACCTGACAAGGATTCTTAATTCTTGAGAACAAGAGGGAAAAAGACATAAACGTGTTATTCACGGGCCTTTGAAAACGGATCAAGCCTGGGAACTCACACATAGGTAGCATATGAGAGACGGTGTGTGCTTGTGTGCTTATTTGGGGCAGACTTGCTTAACTTCACATAAGCCTTCTTCCCTATCTACCAAGCACAATTCTCTTCTGGTGTCCTAAGGAAATGCCTCTCACTTTTTTTTTTCTTCTGTTTATTTCATACTACTTCACATCCCCTTGCTCTTTATTTTAACATTGATTCAACAAACATTTACTAGGGACCATTAGACTTTACCCTTTAGAGACAGCATGATATAGCTGAAAAAACTTTGTCTTCAAGATTGTAGGCCCAGCTCTATCACTTACAAGATGGGTAACCTTGAACAAGAGATTTTGAATCAGAGCACAGAATAAGAATAGCATGTTTTTCCTACTTCGCATATGTATTTTGTAAACTGTTTTGAAAATTTCTTTTTATTAACTTCTAAAATGCCCCTAGGAGAAGTAGAAGCTAAAATAAATGAATGGGACTACATCAAACTAAAAAGCTTCTGCTCAACAAAAGAAACCATCAACAAGGTAAAGAGACAAACATCAGAATGGGAAAATATATTTGCAAGCAATGCCTCTGCTAAGGGCCTAATATTCAAAATATACAAAAAACTCATACAACTCAATAACAACAAAAAAACAAATGATTCAATCAAAAAATGGGCAGAGGACCTGAACAGACACTTCTCCCTAGAGGACATACAAATGGCTAACAAATATATGAAAAGATGCTCAACACGCTAGCTATTAGGGAAATGCAAATCGAAACCACTATGAGATACCATCTCACACCTGTTAGAACAGCTATAATCAACAGGACAAGTGATAACAAATGTTGGAGAGGATGCGGAGAAAAAGGAACCCTCATACACTGCTGGTGAGACTGCAAATTGGTACAGCCGCTATGGAAAACAGTATGGAGGTTCCTCAAAAAATTGAGAATTGATCTACCTTTGATCCAGCAATCCCTCTACTGGGTATTTACCCCATATCCAAAAAGATACTTGCACACTGATGTTCGTAGGAGCATTATTCACAGTGGCCAGGACATGAAAGCAACCGAAATGTCCTACGATAGATGATTGGCTAAAGAAGCTGTGGTACATATATACGATGGAATATTACTCAGCCATAAGAAGAGATGAAATAATGCCATTTACAGCAACATGGATGGACCTCAAGATAATCATACTAAGCAAAATAAGCCAGACAGAAAAAGTTGAAAATCACGTGATATCACTTATATGTTGGATATAAACCTAAAAGCAACAAATGAGCAAGACAAACAAACAGACTCATGGGCATAGAATATAGGCTAATGGTTACCAGAGGACTATAGACTAGTGGTTACTAATGGGGTGAGGGAAGAGAGGGGAGGTAGACAGGGTAAAGGGGGTCAAATATAGGGTTTAGGGGGAGGGTGAAGTGGGTAAAGGGGATCAAATATATGGTAGCTGAAGGAAACTGGACTTTGGGTGGTAAACACACTCTAGAATATACAGTTGTCAAATGATAATAATGTACACCTGAAAATTATATAATTGTATTAACCAGTGTTACCCCAATAAACTTAATTTAAAAATTTTAAATAAATAAATAAATAAATAAAATGCCTCTAGGAGAGATGACTTAATAAACTAGTCTTTAGCATTTTGGTTTAAATTCATTTATAAAGTGAATTTGACTTTTTAGTTGAGAGCACAAGCTTGTTAGGATTGGAGTGTGTTGGGGACGATACTGTAACAGGGAGACTCAAAGCAGGCACAAAACATTAATGCACCTAGGGAAAGGAGGATTCTATAAGGAGGAGAAAAGGAGCTAAAAAAGTGAGGTTCCCTCAGATAATACTTTGCCTGCTTTGAATTTCCCGTGGTCAGGCCCTGATTGTCAGTGTGACTTGGATACATAGTAGACTGTAGCCCCTAAGCAGAGCTTTGTAGGTTACCTAGGACAAATGCCATTTATTCTACAAAGCGAACTGCCATGCTCCAGTAACTGCTGGTGAGACTTGGGGTTCTTAGGCCTTAAAGTTGGAAATTTCTCTTTCTATTGTTAGGGCTGGCCAGTACGCTTGAGTTAGAGTGTAGGTTATAAAGGGCAATTCTTTAGGCCAAAATGATTTGATGAAACAGACTAATTGTTGAGTTGTTTTGTTGTATACATTGTAGAAAGGCCATAGAGTCAGGTCAGGCATCTCAGATTCTGGTTTCAGCTCTGCCAGCTGTGATGCCTTAGGCAAATCACTCTGCAGCTTTGTTCCTCAGAAGAGTCTGGTGAATACAGTGTTTCTTAAAGTGTAGTTCTTTGTTTACCTGCATCAGAATGTCCTAGGCTAGTTTTTAAACATTTCTGGACTTCATAAATCTGCATTTTAACAAGTGTCCTTAGGCCAATATCGTGTACACAGAAAACCACTGGATGGGACCATCTATAGGATCTCTTTTCTTAGTTAGCTTTAGTTTTTTATGAACAAAGCAAGATTAAAAGAAGAAAGAAAATGACATTTGCTAATAACCTACTGTTTGCCTGGTGCTGTGTTTGGGACCTTATACACATTATCTGATTTTTCTTCACAATAACCCTTTGAGGTAGGTATTACCATTACCACCATAGTATGCATACATTCGAAGTTGAGTCTCTGAAAACTTCTAGTTAAAGGATGAATAAGTTCTGGAAATGTAATATATAGCATGATAACTGTAGTTAACAATAATGTATATTTGAAAGTTACTAAGAGAGTAGATTTTAAAAGTTCTCATCACAAACACAAAAATTGTAACTGTGAGGTGATTGATGTGTTAACCTTATTGTGGCAATCCTTTTTCAATACATACATATATAACATCACTACATCGTACACCTTAAATTTATACAATATTATATGTCTATTGTATCTCAATAATGCTGGAAACAAAAAGTTGGGACTCTGATTTTAAAGTTAATGTTTTTTTTACCCCCACAGTATCAAGTGTAGTAAGAAACTACACTTGATCTTAGCCGAAAGACCAAGAAAACAAAGTAAGAAACTGCAAAAGAGCTTATAGTAATTGATAAGCTCCAGTGTAGTACTTTATCTGCATACAATAGATTACTATTTTAGGAACTGTTTCTTCATTCTTGTTGAGTCACTGAGTTTCTCTTATTGTGAACATTAATTACCTTCATCTTAATTTCTCTTTGCCTTATTTTTCTTACCTATTTAAAATTTATTCTTTCTGTATTCTATAAATTTTAAGGCAATTTAAGTTCTTTGTGTGTGATGGGGAATAAATTAGATATAAATAACAAAAAGCTTTATTATAAATTTATTTAAAATTGCATTCACTTAAAGAGAATAGAAATACATGAAATTGTGACAGCCCAAGATAATTTCAGTTTTAAAATTTCAAAACTATAATGGAGAGGAAAACGGATTAGATGGAAAATAAATTTGAAATTTGGCAAGACATATCTTTTGATTGCTTTGACTTGACTTAGCTATATTTACTTCATCTAGGGAAGGGAAGGGGCCATGGCGGGCTAAAAGATCTGAAGTTCAGTTGGACAGAGGAGGTTGGTCTGTTTGAAAACTGAATCAAGATGAATTCCGTGTGAAAGAGAAATTGCCTTTTCCTCTCTAAGGTATTTAGAAGGGAATAAAAGAAGAATGGCAGAAGATTAAGGTTTGGGGATGATTTGGCAGGTAGATTAATTGGATAACCCAAGAGATTCTTCCTGCTGGTGACCAGTTGGCATGGAGTTTGAACTGGTCAAAATAGAAATCATCTTGCCTCATGACTCATTACTTGTGACCCATTCTCTTTGTCTCTGGTCCCTGAGAAAAGTAGCTTTATCTAATTTCAATCTCAGGTGAAAAGAAATGAACATAGAAATATTTCCCCTGTGTTTGGATAGAGCTGTCTTATGACAAGGGAGTAGGAAAAAGTATCTGTTTGGTTTGAGATAATAATTATAGGAAGGGCATCGTAAAACTAAACAATGTAAGGTATTATTGCGGGTGCGGATTAGGATAATACAGCTGGAAGGAACACTAGGTATCATCTAATTCCTTCATCTTACAGGCACTGAGGCCTATGAGAGTCAAGTGTGACCAATAAGCTGAAAAACTAGTACAATGAACACCTATATATCCTTTACCTAGAACATGAAGGCAAATTATTTTCATTTTATAGATGATGAAACTAAGTCAAAGAGAAGTTAGGTAATTAGCTCAGGTCATGCCTCTGGGATCCAGTCTTGCCTAGCTTGTGGCTTAATCATTCATAAGACTATGGACAAATTCAGTCACTTTCCTGAGACTGTTTCTTTATTTTTAATAACAATACCCATTCCATTGAGTTTTCAGGCTGTTGTGAGGCTCAAATCCGAGGAACACGTGAAAGTGTTTTGTGAAGAATAAACAGTGGTGGTATTCAAAAGGGATATTGTTTAAAATGCAGGTTTCTACATCTCACCCCTTGTAGATCCTGATGCAGTAAGTTTGGAGTAGGAAGGAGAATGTTTGAAAAGCATGCTAGATGATTCTGATGTACTAGTTCCCCTACCAACCTATGAAAAAACACTTCTGTAAAACAATGGTTCTCTATAAAGACTATTAGAATCCCTTGGAGGACTTGGGTATTACTCTTGCCACAAGTTTCACATTCTCACAGATTCATGAAAAGAAAATTGCAGCTATAGAACTTGGTGTGCTATATCCTCTCTGGGCATGGAGAATCTGTACCTAAGATTGGTCCTTGGAGCCCTCTCCTTCACAGAGAAGTAATAGACAAGCAGAAGGAAGCTTGCTCATCCTTAAAGAGAACAAGTGACTCACAGGTTTAAAACAAACAAAAAAAGACTGAGGCATTTGTAGGTGAAAGGGCAAGAGTCTTCTGTTGCAAAGAGGTCAGATAGTGAGAAGTAAAAAAAAAAAAAAAAATTACTAAAAATTCCATACATTCCTGTGTCAGGAATAAATTAACTAAAGGCACACCAAACCTCTGCTTAGAGTACCAACAAAGCCAGAACAGCAAAAAAAGGAAAAGAAAAAAGTAACTATTTAATTGCTTAAAGCACTGAAGATGTCAACATGGGCGAGGGGAACTATTTTGGACTTCCTAACGTTTATTTCATGGTTTAATATTGTATTTTGAGATACATGGGAGTGGGTAGAAATGAGATAATTGTTTTTCTATGCTGAGGGCCTATAGATGTGTTCAGCCGTGTATAAGGCAATCATTTTTAATCGGTCAGGTTGGAGCTTTAAATATGATAAACAGTATCTACATTCTTGCAACATTATGTTAAGGGTGGAAAATTTTCAAGTGAGCAAACTAGCTAAGTCAGCTACAGGGAAGAAATATCTTTAGATATCAGAAGTTGTCCTACTTACTTGTGTGTGGTTTAGGAAGTGTATTGTATAAAATATGTAGATGGCCAATGTCTGCTTCTGTAATCCATTTACTTGTTAATTAAGGGTGTTGTTCCGGGCAAAGATATGCTAAAAGCCAACTTCCACTTCTGTACTTCTGTAATCTGCTGGCTTGTTCAGGAGACCACCAGGATATGGTCTTGAGCTTTATCAGCTGCCTGCTCTGAAAGCTCGGGGCTGATCTCCTCTAACCCTGAGTGGTAGAGAGTCAGTCACCGGCCGGCTAATAAAGGCTCATAATTAATCTCAATTGGTTCCGTGGGTCTCAGAATCGTTCATGCCATAACAATTAGGTAAGTAATTGAGGTGAACGCCTTTAAGGTCTTCTCACATTTCAAATTCCGTATTGGCAAACAAAGCCAGCCTCCGGGCTCTAACTCATCGCCAGCTCCCCTTGCTCAGCATTTTGGAGGGCAGAGGACCTGGCGGCCGCCCCTGACACTTCCCGTCCCCCAACTGCCCAGTCTAGTTTACCTTCTCAAGAGCTAGACCTGTAAAGGCCGAGATCCCCGCCACTCACTTGGGGAGAGGTCCACGGAACACCTACCTACCCCGCCCGGGACGTTTGCACAACATGTTTGCTCAAATCGTGTGGTTGAAGTTCCAGAATTTTACACAAGAAAAACTGAGACTCAGATGTTGATGACTTAAGTTTCTTAAATAAATAAATAAAGTGCATAACTCACATTTTAAAACATGGCCACCTTGTAAAACAGACATAGGCCGATTCGGGTTTAAGTTTCGCTGGGAAAAAAATAAGGGGACCAACCAGTGGTAATCAAAGCCTTTTTTGGAAGCTCTTGATTCAACTTTAAATTAGAAATATGTATGAGGAATTGCCTTTAAACTCAGAAGAGCAGTGAAACAAATCTCTATAGGTCTGTCATCGGGTTAGAATTTTACAAAACTTTGAAAGTTATTTGTTTGCTATTAATAAGTCTAGAATCCCTGTTTGCGTTTTTACAAAGTTCTATTTTGAGGACCGATACGAATCGGGTTAGTGTTAATTTGTTCGCGCGACTCCCCCACCGTCTTTTACAAAACACCAGAGCTGACCCCGGCGCTGGCTGCATTTTGCCACGAGCCTTCCAGGACCCCCTAACTCAGACAGAGCCCCGCACTCAGGCAGGATACTCCTTCGCCCAGACATGGGGCCCCACTGCCGGAGGCGGGCCCGAGGTGGGGGAAGGGCGCCGGGGCGAGCCGAGGACGATGCTCGCGCTCGGCCGCTGCGCGTTCGGGTCCCGGCCGCCAGTCACGTGCTGCGGGGCGGGGCGGGGCTGGTCATATTAGTCGGGTCGCCGGCGCCTCCTACTCTTTGAACGCTGTAGGTCCTGTGGACACTGGGAGTGTGGGGTTCGCTGGATTCTCGCGTCTTGGCTGCTTTCGGTCGGTGGGTGCGCGCCCCCTGTGGTCCGGTCCCCTGCGAGGCACTAGGTTGGATGGCGGGAGTCGTGGCCCGTGGGGCCTTCGTGGCCCGTGGGTCCGGCCTTTTCGCCCCCGGGCCCTGGTGGGAAGGGGCGGTCTCTTGGGCCTGCGCTTTTGACTTTTGCTTTATGTTCGTTGAGTCTTTTCTGCCTGCTGCTCTAGTACCGTTGTAGTTTCTTGGCGTGGTTGCAGGATAACATTTTCCATTTGTCCCGAAAGGACATTATTTAAAAAGAAGTGCATTGGAACATCGTCTTACAGCGGAATTTTATGGGGTGCGCAGTAACAGCAGGGCAGGCGATGCTGGCGCCTGACTTCCGCCTTCAGCGCGGTTCTTTTTTATTGTAAAACTGGGATCCTCGGTGGCCAGACAGTGAACTGATTGGTCCAGAAGTAGTGGACAGCGGGCTGTGCTGGTTCTTGTAATTTCCCAGCTCTACTGCTTAGCAGGGAGGCAATATTGCGTGAATGTGGGTCGTTGGGGACACTAAATTTACATTTAAAAGTGTTTTGAAATGTTTCTCAATTCATCCGAGCACCTCTTTCCACCTGTGCTTAGTCACCACTAAACCATTTTCACTCCTTTGACAAAGGAGAATAAATCTCTCCCAAATGCTCCAACTTGTTAGTCCTGACTGCCGAAGATGTCTCCTGCTTGAAATCTCTCTTTAGTTTTAACATGGATTTTAACTTGATTAGCATTTGTGTGTACAGATATTCTCCTTCTACAGGTATCCTACTCTCCTGGTGGAGAAACAAGACAAATATATCAACAACTTTGCTTTTCCCTTCAGAGTCTCTTTTCCATTGGAAATTTACACAGGAGCTCTGAAACCTTGCTTCAGAAGAGGTTTGGCCAGGGGAAAACCCTCAGAGCTTGAGTGTGGGAAGAAGCAGAGAAGACATCTTGATTTTTCTACTTGGAATTAGCTTCGCTTGGGTTGGGAAATGAATCTGAGAAAGTTTTATCCTAGAGTCGTGAAATAAGTTTCTCTTCCGCAGATTTCTTCTTTCTCCAGGAAGGAAAATGGCATCTGTAGCAGTTGATCCACAACTGGTATGAATTTTAAATCGCTGTTTCTTGATTCTTATCCCTCTCCGTGTGTTTTGAGAAATTAACTCCTCACGTTGGTTTCAGAGTGTGGTGTCTAGGGTGGCCAACTTACCCTTGGTTAGCTCGACGTATGACCTTGTCTCCTCCGCTTACGTCACTACGAAGGATCAGTATCCCTGCTTGAAATCTGTATGCGAGATTGCGGAGAAGGGCGTGAAGACCATCACCTCTGTGGCTGTGATGAGTGCTCTGCCCATCATCCAGAAGCTAGAGCCACAAAGTGAGTTCTCATTTCCTCCTCAAGATTTAGTTCAATGGACCTGTCAGGAGTGAGCATGAAGCTGGTTTGAATATGGCAAATGCCAGCTTAATGCCCTGAGCACACAGCAGCAACCTTAAGGAATCTTTGGATTTCCTAAGGCACATGCTGCCTTTGTCTAGAAACCTCCAGGTGATCCTCATTGTTATAGAAGGCCTGCTTTTTAGCAATGGCAGATGTTCATGATACTTGTAAAAAATCCCCCAGAGATGCTTCTGTGTTGGCATTGAGAGCACTAGGGGAACTAGTGGGTGAACTGAAATAACTGACTTCCTTGGGCACAGACAGTGTACATACACTGCTTAAAAAAAAAAAATTATTGAGATATAATTAACACACCACACAATTCACCCACTTAACATGTACAATTCAGTGATTTTTTAATATATTCACAGAGTTGTGCAGGCATCACCACAATCAATTTTAGAACATTTTTATCACCCAGAAAGGAACCTCATATCAGTTTGTTTGCATGATGAAAAGTTCTGGAATTGATAGTGGTGATAGTTGTAAACATCGTGAATGAACTTAGTGCCACTGAATTGTACACTTAAAAATAGTTAAAATGGTGAAGGCTATGTTATTTATATTTTACCGCAATTTTTAAAAAACAGAAACCTTATACCCATTAGCAGTTACTCTACTTTTTACTCCTCCACCACAACTGCTAATCTACTTTCTGTCTTTTATAGATTTGCCTATTCTGGACATTCAATATAAACAGTCATAAAATATGTATTCTTTTATGATTTGCTGCTTTTACTTAGTATAACAGTTTCAAGGTTTATCTATGTTGTAGCATTATCTCAGTATTTCATTCCTTTATTGTGGAATAATACTCCATTGTGTGGATAGATCATATTCATCACGGTGGACATTTGAGTGCTTTTTGGCGATACAAATAATGGTACTGTGAACATTTGTTCACAAGTTTTTGTGTGGACATATGTTCTCAGTTCTCCTGGTATATAGGAATGGAATAGCTGGGTCATATAAGTGTGTAAGATTTTGAGGAACTGCCAGACTGTTTTCCAAAGTCGCTACACCATTTTATATTCCCACTAGCAGTGTATGAAGGTTCTGCACGTTATGAATCCTTTTGAATGAAGATTTAAATCATTTGCTGAAATGGTTAAGTTATGGACTTTCTGGAGTATAATAAATATTTAGAGACCAGTTTTCCACTTCTGCTACTTCCCAAATAAATTTGTGACTAGTGCCTGGCTTGGTCATCATTAGGGGAAAGCTCAGACTAAAATCTAGGCCTTGTTAGGAAGGTCCAGGGTGGTGTTAGTATATACTGTTTCCTGGTGATAACGCAAAATACATTGCCACCTATTGAATTAAGTGTAGGTAGGTGTTAAACTAGCATGGAAATGTCACTTTTCAGAGTTTTAGATACTTTATTTGCTGAATGAGAGTTCAGGTGAGTCTTGGCTTCTCTTGGCATTACCCTTAGGGGCCAGTTGATGAGAAAGAAGCATTTTAGCCAGCTTCCTACGCGGCTTGTCACATTCTCTGCCTGTGGCTCCCCCACCCCTTTATTTCCCTGTCTGTACAAGAAAGTTGCCAGCAACCAGCCAACCCTCTTCCTGTCTGAGTTAGAGCCTAGGCAGTGCATTGTATGGTAAATGAAGGTCAACATTCCTGCTGTTTTTTTATAACACTGAGTGTTTAAGGTATAATAGTTGGTGTGTTCATTCTATACGTACATTTTTCATTTTCCCGATTTTAATTCTTCTAGTTGCTGTTGCCAATACCTATGCCTGTAAGGGACTAGACAGGATTGAGGAAAAACTGCCTATTCTGAATCAGCCAACAAACCAGGTGAGCTTGCAACAAAAGTGCTGAGGCTTTCCATCTCACATGTTTTTGGGTTCTACCTGTTTAGCACAGGCTGTGCATACCATAAACAGGAAACATTTAATTGTTCCTTCAACCTGGATATATTTTTGAAAGAGCAATGGCCACTACAATACTTCCTGAACTGTTTGTCAGGTTATGCCAAGAAGCAGAGATGAATTAGCCACCTTTGAACTAGAATACTTTTAGTCTGAACTCTATCAATTTGTGGCTTTGCCTCTGCAAATGAAATTGTTCATAAATGACTTGATTCCTATGTGGTACTGGATAAATGCAGAGGTGTTATATAGAACCTTTTCTCACTTGGTATCTGAGAGCACATCCAGCAGGATGGAGAGTATGTCTGCCTATATGGTGGCCTTCTGGGGCTGTCTGTATGCGGCCAGGTGTGCATGGTACCTGTGTCTTTGCTCATAGGCATGCATGAGCTGCTCTCAGTATAAGCATGTCAACATGGAAAATGCCATTCTTCTCTAGAATACTCCTTGTATCTTTCTACAGGTTTACCTAGTTTAAAAAAAAATAACACCCTGACAGATTTTATACCTGTTTATCTCATCTGCTTCTCCAACAACTCTTAAGTGGTGGCAGGTAGGGCAAACATACCTGATAAAGAGATTGAGGCTTGTCAACTCTTAGTGACCTAACCAAGACTAGGGAGTGGAAGGGCCAGAGTCCTTCTTTAACTCTTCAACTATGCTGCCTTAGGTAAGACCTTAAATATGTATTTATGCTAGTGTTTCTCACCAGCTAAGTGATCTGTTCTTCTACTTGTAGGTTTTTGGCAATGCCAAAGGAGCTATGACTGGGGCAAAAGATGCTGTGATGACGACTGTGACCGGGGCCAAGGATTCTGTGGCCAGCACGATCACTGGGGTGGTGGACAAGACCAAAGGAGCGGTGACTGGCAGTGTAGAGAAGACCAAGTCTGTGGTCAATGGCAGCATTAACACAGTCCTGGGGAGTCGGATGATGCAGCTGGTGAGCAATGGCGTAGACAGTGCACTCACCACATCAGAGCTGCTGGTAGACCAGTACCTCCCTCTCACTGAGAAAGAACTAGGTAAGTGGATTTTTGTCTTGAGATGATGTTTTTTACTTATATCAGTCTTTTAAAACAGCTTCGTTGTGATATACTTATGTACGTAGTAAGTTTTGAAACTTTAGGAGAAATTAGCCTAGAGAAATATTTCCTATAGATGGATTGTCTTTAGTGGGCTGCTTTATAGAATCGTTAAATGTTTAGTGTCGACTATGTGCCAGGTAATGTGTTGCCCAAGAAGCTCACTCTGGTGGGAAGAGATGTATGTAGATGAACACATCAGATGCAGTGATACGTTCTGGGTAGTCAAACCTAGCAGCAGACATGAACTGTCTTGGGAAAATGAGTATATAATTGCTAGGTGGTTGGGTAGAATTTACAAAATCAAGATCTAGGTTAGATTCCAGGCCTCGTCACTTATAGCTGTGATCCCTTGTGGTGACTGTTCCTTCTTTCTAACTTCAGAAAAAGAAGCAAAAAAAGTCGAAGGATTTGATACCGTTCGGAAGCCAAGTTATTACGTTAGGCTAGGATCTCTGTCTACCAAGCTCCGCTCACGTGCCTACCAGCAGGCCCTTAGCAGGGTGAGAGAAGCTAAGCAAAAAAGCCAAGAAACCATTTCTCAACTCAATTCCATTGTTAACCTGGTGAGTAAAAGTTCACTTAAAGAGATCTGAAGGGAGTTCATTTATCTAGGGAGATAAGAATAAATGAAATGTAATCATGAAACCCAAGAATTTTAATCTTACCTTATGAACAACCCTATAGAAAAAAATAGGTGAACATTTTTATATAACCAGCTCACAGAAAAGAAAGTATAAATAGCCCATATATAGGAAGTGATGTTAATCTTATTCTGAGGAGTCACTTTACAGATGCCTTTCTTGTCCTGTCACACTGGCAAAGTGTGAAGTTTGAGGCAGTGGTGTATAGAGAAAGAGGTGTATTATGGACTTCTGGAGGAGTCCAGGGATGGTTCTCGGAAAGTCATAAACACATATATGCCTCTAGCAGTTTTACTCTTAGAACTTTATCCTACAGACATGAATAGTTGTTTGGAGATGCAAAAGACTGTAGACAGTGGGTATCAACTAATAGGAAACTTATTATATTGATATATCACAAAAGCCTATTGTGTAGCCATTAAAGATTGCCAAGTTATGGTACAGTGTGTTTTGTACGGTACGGTGTGTTTGGTGCTGCCATTAGAAGCCCATTTATTCTTGGAAGGGGAAATAAATGGCTGGCAGCAGGGAAGAGGAAGTTTGAATTCCTTTCTCTTTTTAAATTTTTTTCTTGTATTTTACTTGTATTACTTGTATTTACTTGTATTAAATTTCAGTTGCCTTACCTGTGCTAAACTGGAGATAAATTTAGAGACTTTTATGAATTAGAGGCAATAAAGAACTACAATTACTTCGTAATAAGTAACAATGATAGCAGGGATCTCGCTCTCCTTAAATGCTTAAGGATATTCTTGTTTTTTATGCTATGTGATTTACATCATAGATCTGAGAATAAGCTAACATAAATGTCTCACTAATTTGTTTCTTTGTTTGATTTCAACGTGTTCTAGATTGAATTTGCCAGGGAGAATGTGCACTGTGCCAACCAGAAAATTCAGGGTGCTCAGGATAAGCTCTATCTCTCCTGGGTAGAGTGGAAGAGAAACATTGGCTGTGATGATACTGATGAATCTCACTGTGCTGAGGTGAGCCAGTTTGGTCAAAGTCATCCACTACAGTTTCTGAAGTTCTACCAGACTTTTCAATTTTGTTGGCATTCCTCTTAGATCATTCGAGCAAAGGTTTAAAAAATACTGTGTACATAGGTTGCTTATCGTGTGACAGAAAAGCAAAACTGTGCAGTAACTTTGTCTATCCACCTGCAGTTATGCATATTGCCCCCAACAGGATTCAGCTAAATGAGAAACATGGGCCTTTCCCTCATCATGGGTACAAACTAACAGGAGATGTAGATAGGCATTTATACTGTCATAGTGTTTTTTGACAGCATAAAAATGGATTATGAGACTATAGAAAAGGTACCTAATTTGGTCTTGGATTGAGGATGGTTGAGTCAGATGACTTCCTGGAAGAAGTGAGTGCTAAGCTGAGACCAAGGGGGAGAATAAACTCGGTGAAAGGGCAAGAAAGGGACTCATATTCCAGACAGAAGAAATAGCATGTTGTAGTCCTAGAAAGTGGTTATTTGGGTTTTAAAAGTTAGTATGTGTATCTATGAATACTGCTATGTGACTAACACTGCTGCATTCAGAGTTCTTGTGAAGATTTTTTAAAAAGTCAAATCCACATATGTGATGGTCACATACCAGCTTCCTGTAATTGAAAAAATTAATACATAGCATTGTTGGATCCACTGCTAATTTTAAAACTTGTTTTATTTTTAGCACATTGAGTCACGTACTCTTGCTATTGCCCGCAACCTGACTCAGCAGCTCCAGACCACATGCTCTACCCTCCTGTCCAACGTCCAAGGGTTACCGCAGAACGTCCAAGATCAGGCCAGTCACTTGGGTGCGATGGCTGGAGACATCTACTCAGTGTTCCGCAATGCTTCCTCCTTTAAGGAAGTATCTGACGGCTTCCTTACTTCTAGCAAGGGGCAGCTGCAGAAAATGAAGGAGTCTTTAGATGATGTGATGGATTACCTTGTTAACAACACACCCCTCAACTGGCTGGTAGGTCCCTTTTATCCTCAGCTGGCCGAGTCTCAGCATACTCAGCACCAAGGTGCAGAGGACACGACCAGCCGGGAGGCCCAGCAACCTGAGCACACAACACATTAAACCTGTTCCTGTCACCAGTGCATGGTGCAGCCAGCCAGATGACACCTTCTGTTATGTTAAAATTAACCTGCTAGACAACTCTAAATTGAGGAAGCAGCTGGCTAGAAAAGAGGCCCTTAATTGTAGTAACTTCCAATTAGATTAAGAGCTTTAAAGTGTCTGGCATTAGCAGATGAGTTCTGTTTACCTGGCTGGTAAGAAAATGAGTGGTCTTGCATTTATGGTCTTAGTCTCTTGCTACTGTTGCTGTCTGTTTGTATTGAATAAAAACACCTTCATGTGGGCTGTGGTGTGAACTGGTGTCTGCTCCGTTTTGGTCTGAGCAGGTGTCATCACTGGTTTTTCTCACAATGCATGCTTGTACAACTTTAATTTTTTATTTTTCATAAAGGAATGCCGCTTAAGAATTCAATAAAATTCACTGCAGAATAGATCAGTTTCATGTTGTGTGTTCCATGTGCTTTGTGTGTTGCTTTCATAGAGCTGCTTCGCTTATATGACAGTTATTAATACACATACATGAATTCCAGTTGGCCTGTTAAGGAATTTGGCAGAGTAATAACAGTGGAAGATTAATGTCAAAAGTAGAATGTTTGATAACAAGTTTTAAACAAGTTAAAAGTTAATGTGCATATAAGAATTTTACTGGGCGACAGTTGTTGCCTTCATTTTTGTCCATTTACTGAACCCCTGATAGTGGGTTTTTAAGCTATTGGAAGGACCTCATGGCTGACTGCCTTGCTAAAAAGGAATCAAAGCTGAAAGGAAGCAAGTGGGTGACTGTTTGCATCAGTCTCATGTAAAGGCAGTAGGCATTTCTTGCCAACAGGCCATTGAGTTCTAGAATGAGATCGTTCAGTGTCCAAGCTCAGCTGGACTTAACTTACCGTGTTCTCACTTTGGGAGAAAGTCACTAACACTTGATGAGATACCTTTAGAAGATGGCATTAGAATAATTATTAGTAAAAAGACTTTTGGACTTTGGGTTCTTAATTTCCTGCCTAGGATATTCAGACCTCTAGCCCCCTCGATGTTGGTCAATTATTTAAGATATATAGATCGCCTTATTATAGCTGCTGGCTTCCAGACTGTTCAAAAAAACAAATCTTAAATTTAGTGAAATAGAACTACATGCTTCTGCCTATCGTCCTGAAAGGTTAGCAAGGCTGCCTTTCAGCAGAAGCAAAGTCTAAGTCTAATTCTTCTCTTTCTACTCTGGATCACCTCCCCATGAAAACAAGGAAGCAGCACATAACTTTATATGCACCTTGGGGGTGAATAAGTTAAAGAACTAAATTTTATCCCTTGAGGTAACTCTAGGAATCAGCAAACAGGTGAGTTGGATTGGAGGGTAGGGACTCACTGAGATTCTCGAAGCTAAGGTGCTTTTAGTTTCTGGAAAGATGGACTGTCACAATTTATGAGCTTCCAGAGTGGAGCCTATCTATTCACTTGCCTGCCTGCCCCCAGTGACTGGCATTTTCTAGCGTCTCTGTCTCTTAAAACTGTTTTTCTTCTAAATCCAAATTGGACATAATCCCGTCCCTCTTTACCTCAAAACTCCAAGGCTGGTATTTTGTGGTTTATTCTAATTGGTTGAAAAATTCATACAGTATAACTGTGCAAATGCTTTCTTATCCTGAACATAAACTTTTGCATTTCCCCATCATAAGAGTTACAGTGCCACCTGAATTGCTTGTGAGAAAGAGACATGTTTCAAAGCTTTTCTTCATGAGTGAGACAATATAAAGGACAACTCTTAGCTTCTAGAAGAACACCACTAGCCCTTACTTTCTGCCATGAGCTGTGCACATTAGTGGTGGTTTTATCTGTCTTTGTGTCTCAGCGAGTTTCATTGTCCCTTAATACATTTTGATCTATTATCAACATGTCTTAAGATTTGTGGCAGTCTTGCGTATTAAATTTTATTGTATAAATGGGCAGTTTGGGTTTAACAGACTCTTTCCCAAAGAAGACAATTCTTTTGAGGAAAATGCTAAACCTAGCACAGTAACTATGGCAGGTTTTTAATCATTTGGGTACACGAAACCTGGCATCGTGTGCCTGAGTGTTCAAGGATGCTTTTTCCTTTGTATGTAATAAAAATATGGACTTCTTGGTTCTGAGTGAAAAATCAAAGTGACTTGCTTTAATCTCTTAGCCTTAGTTTTCTCATCTCACATAAAATTAATGATGCCTCAGCAGATGGAAGTGGAAGTGTTTGAGGATGGACTGTCTTTCAATTTTGCACTAAAGGCATAGGGATACTATCTGTGGGACAGTCACATGTAGTATCTGGCAAGTTCAGATGTGAGTAATAGAGGTCATGATTAGGAAGATATATCCACTTTGATAAGGCATTATAGATATTGAAGATACCCACCTTCCCTAAAGTATCCTAAAATGTAAGATATCCTATATTTCCACGGTAACCATTTGATAAGGAAAAAATAATAATAGCACTGATGGGTATCTAAGTTTCCAGTCTAACCTGTAGCAGCCTACTTCATTTGGAGAAATTGGAAAAGTAATAGCATCAAACTATTAAGAGAGAAGAAGAAGTTTTCAGGCTCAAGGCTAGCTTAGGCTGAAACAGATGTTTTATGATGTCTTTCCTGTTCCCCTTGCTTACCTTTGAAGATTCTGATGTCACTCCCCCATGTTTTAGAAATTGCTGATTCCTGGAAGAAATGTCAACTGACCCTCACTGGGATAGGCCAAGGTCTTATTTTTAGGGCTGGTGAGAGGTGAAGGCTTTGGTCATCATCTAGCTAGGGCTGAGTTGGGAGGCATGAGTGGGGAGCTCATCTGGAAAAGGTCGAATAGGAAAATCACACCCTCTGTTGGTGGTGAGGTGATAAGACGCAAGCAGCCGGTTGGGTTTAACTGTGAGATTGCTGATTAATACAATGCATCGTTAGTGGTTAAGACTCAGTAAGATGACTTGTAGAATGATAGGAAAGCAGTGCGAAAGGCAAATGTTTGGAGGAGGTGGGACAGAGTTGCCTGGGTTTCCTCCTCCATTCTTAATTCACTTAAAAGGCCTGCAGATGAGAGAAGCAGGTTCTAATATAATGAAAGGCTTTGAATCTCATAGGAGAGCCTTCTCGATGTAGAATGGACCTTCTTGGTTCTTTAGCTTGTTACTGGTTTTATGATAGTGCTACTTGAGAGCTATGTAAAAGATATTAGAGCCATAACATAATATGTACATTTCGAGCTAACACTGAAAAAACTTAATTTGTGCATTCATTGGTTAGAGACAATGTGGATATGTAGGTAGCTACATTATTATATACATGTGATGGCATTAAAAAATGATTCAATTCAATATTTGAGTTCCTAATTATATCATACATGAACTCTGCCTTTCTGAGAATATAAACACCAGAAACTGTTTTGAAGAGACTTTTATAGTCTTAGAGGATGTTTGTTGATGAATATTCAAATAATATCTTGGTATAGAGCACTATTTGTCTCTCGCTTTTAATGGCCCCAGGCTGCTCTTTTTTTTTTAACTTTTAATATGTGCAGTTTATTGTCTATCTATACATCAATATAGCTATAAAAGAAAGAATTTGAAAACCCTAAGAAAAATGAAAGGAAAGAGATACCAGTTACAACTGGTAAAGCATTATAGTACAGTCTTGGTATGATGTCTGCATTATAGGCTGCTCATTTTTAAATTCCATACCTTTATTACAAAACTAACCTGCCAAATACGACTCTTCAGCATAAGGCAGTATAGGGATGGCAGGGCAACAATTTCGGTTTTAAGTTTTATTGACCAAAGCAAAACAGAACACTAACTTAGATAATATCTCCTGTGAAAGGAACAAAGATCTAATATCTTCTAGACCTTAAGAAAGTGAAAAAAGTAGTGGAGAGTGTTATTAATTGACATTTTACAAAAGTAATGAATAGATGGTGCTTTTCTGTAAATATCAGTGATGAAGAAATGGTTACTATTTAAATTGTTTTCATTTCTCTTGGGTATATACCTAGGAGTGCAATCGCCAGTGGGTCATATGGTCACTCTATGTTCAACTGTTTGAGGAGCTGCCAGACTATTTTCCAAAGTGGCTGCACCTTACACATTCACACCAGCAGAGTATGAGGGTTCTGATTTCTCCATGTCTTCACCAACACTTATTATCTGACTTTTTGATTCTAGCCAACCATTTAAGTTATAAATTAATACGAGTAGATGTTGAATAGTATGAATCAAGCTCTTTTCCTTTCTCATTGTCTACACAGGTTAGAGCAAAGGAAAACTCAGCTAAGGAGGTAGCTCATATATCTATCTGTCAGATTGACTCCATTATATAAAGTAGCCCAAGTAAGCTCTCAGCATGGATAAAACTACATCACCTGTCAGGGAGTCTTCCTCTACCCTCTCTGTCTATGCCAGGGATTATTAACTGGGGAGCCCTGTAGATTGGAATTCCTTTTATACAAACAAATTCTTAGTTCTTTTCACTTCCTTATTTCTTTAATGCTTATTCTCCATTTCAAAATAAATCAATTGTCATGTTTAACAACACTGCATGAACACTCACCTTTACTAGAAAGTTAAATTCCCACAGATGGTGTTTTTATTTCTGTAGTAGCCTCACCTATCCAGGGCCCCAGGCTGCCACTGGCCTACCTTTATGCAAATTAAACAATGGCACCTTATCCTCAACATGTATAGTGCCACCTGGAAAGTCGTCATAATAAATGTGCAAATCAGTGAAGTTTATAACAGGAAAGGTGCCTCCTGTGGTTATATATGGTGAACAACCCACAAGCAGTACACAGGGTCCCAGGAATCCTAGCATGGTCACCTGATTTTCTTGAAAAGAATGTATTGCTGGTTTCCTGTCCTTTTCGGGGAGGGACTGTGGTTATCAGTTTCACAGTAAGCATCAGACTCTGAGTTTGGCCTCCACTGATGGGCATTGTCAGCAACAGATTTCTTTGATACTTGTTCATGTCAGTGAAAAGGAGATTTATTTTATAAATTGGTGAAATGATTTCTCTTCTGCCACATTGCTAAAAACCCTGTGAAGATGGTCAAACACAACCTCTACATTTTAAATTAAACTCACCATGGAAACTTGATAGGCCATGGCTACCTCCTAGCTACCCTGCCCTCCTCTATTTCTTTCACAGCCCCTAAGTAGGCTTTGAATTTAGTAGAAATTAAATTCTTTCTATTAAGCATTTAATAGAAATTAGACACTTTGAATCATTCTGAACATATGGAAGGTAAATTATTCATATGGCCCTCCTAAATCATCTCAGGGATTAGAGATACTTTTTTTTGGTGATGGTGGTGATGGAAATTTTTCTCCTAAAACTCTGAGTGTGGGATCTCCAACTTTTGCAAAGAACTCCATTTTAGGCCAATAGTCACCTGGCCTATAGGTGACTTTTAGAGTATATGTGTGTGTTGGTATTTAAGAAACTAATGAGAATAAAATTTACTGTTTATTGAGTATCTTTTACAAGTTAGGCCATACTACCTTTATTCTTCATCTGCAACCCAAACAGGTATTTTCCACACCTGAGAGGTGAGGAAATAGGGTGAAAAGAGATAACTGGCAAGGGGGGGATTTAGCCCATTGCCTCACTAATGTCAAAGTGTATGTATTTTTTTTTGTTCTAGCATGCGAGGCCTCTGATAGAAGAAAACTGCATCTTGCTTCCTTGTTTGGGGCCCAGAAAATCCCTCTGTCCATATCTTCTTGTGTTTGAGCTTCCTGTTTTAGTTTACATTTATTAAAACAAATGAAGCGATAGCGGATGTTAAAATATACATTTACTAGAAATAGCTCAGAAGAGAGAGCTAAGCAAGATATGCTTTTAACCTAAAAAGGCTAAAATTAAAATTGTTGACTTGCCTGGTTGATGCTCTGAATCCGTTCGTATAATATTGCTGGCTTTTGTGGATGTCAGGTTGGATGTTATCTTTGCAAAGTGAACATTTATGAGTAGCTAGAATGCAGTTCAATCTTGCCAAACTGAAAGACTCAAGAACAAATGGTAGAAGTTTGTGCTCTGACCAGACCTCTGAGCACCTGGTTCTTAGGGAAAAGTGCAATAAGGGCCACAAACAGCCAGGTAAAGGGTCCCAATGACCAAAGCGAGATCCTCTCCTCTTGTCTTTTTTTTTTTTTTTTTTTAATATTTAAAAATTGTGGTGAAATATACATAGCATCAAATCTACCATTTTAGCCATTCTTAAGTGTAAAATTCAGTGGCATTAAGTCCTTTCACAATGTTCTGCAATCATCACTACTGTCCATTTCTAGAACTTTACCATTATTCCAAGCAATAAACTCCATACCCATTAAACAATAACTCCTCATCTCCTGCTCTGTTTTTTGATGAATTTTTTTAGTGACTTGTTTTGCCTCTGTTAAGTAATCAGCTAATTTTTTCCCTCTGCTATCAAGGTTCCAGCCTTTAGTAATTTATTATACCTTACTAATTTTCTGCTTCTAAACTGATTTTAGCTAAGAAACATTACTTAGCTTATCAAAGTAAAGTTAAGAGAACTTCTTATCCCTAAGATCCTTTCCTATGAAGAGAAGAGCTAAGACTTTGTCATGGCTATTTCAACTATTAAAAGACCTTTTGCTTCCTCAGTTCTAGACATTTCCCAAAGAGTTTATATTATTGGAAGTTGGGCTAATGGAAAAGTGGAATATTATTGTTTTTAAGAGAATAATAGATTAATAGATAAATATCCAGAAATGCTTTATATCTTGTATTTTCAAAAAAGCTTTCATTTAGTAAGTCCACCACTAGTTTCCTTAATGCTTTTATAATATGAGTGAATTTGGGGAAAATGATTGTCAACACTTTGTCAGAATGCACAACTATGGACAAAGTAAGATTCACTCACATGCAGTAATTAATGTCTCCGTGAGCTCACCTGAACCTAACAGTTTACTTCATTAGTATTTGTTTTAATATCCAAGATTCTTTTTTTTACAGGTATTTGATTTAACTGCCATAGACTTGACATCTGAGACTGATGAAATTCCAGATATTATAGCTTTGGAAGAAGAGTATGGATCAAATCATTCACATGCTAATAACCCTGAGCTTTCTCAGGGCAAAAGATTGAATAGCTAACAAGAAAATACTCCTTTGGCTGAACACACAATTATGTCACATAAACTTCATGTTTGTTCATGTGTTTATTCCTGTGGCTTTGGGGATTAATCTATTGGGGGTTAGTCTATTTTTTTTTGTTACTCATCTTAATTGTAATGAAATTCTGATCTAAACTTTTGTAAGAGATCCTAGTTCTGTATTATATATCATTTTATATAATTCTACAAAGTTTAATACTTGACATGCCTTTAATAAAAATTGGACTGAGTAATCTTGAATCAGAGTGTGTGTGTTAAGTACTGATAGATATACTATCGGTACATTTGTGCACGTGCATGTGTGTATGTGCGTGTGCGTGTGCGTGTGCGTGTGCGTGTGTGTGTGTGTGTGTGTGTGTGTGTGTGTGTTTTGTTATTTTGGCCTCCCAGGATTCATTTCTTCTTCTTCTGGCAACAGCACCTTTGTGTCTTTGGGTGAGGGGGTCTCAGTGGGTCTGCTGGTCAAAGTTTTTTGCTTTCCTCAACACTAAGTGTGGGCATATGACTGAAAACAGATCAAGTGGGAAGGAGCATATCACGATGGGAAAAGGCTTAGACTCTGGGTTCTAATCTCGGCTCTGCCACTTACTGGGTGTTTGACCTTAAACAAGTTACTTAATTTCTTTGTACCTTGATTTCCTCATCTGTAAAATGGGGATAATAGTAGGTTCGTCATGAAGAATCAATAAATTAACATTTGTGAAAAGCTTAGAGCAATGCCTTAGCTTTTTAAGTAACAGATTAGCCTTACTTAAGTATTAGTTAAGTTGTAGAAACAATGGCCAATTTGGTAGCAATAGACATCCCTAGTATCTAGATTGTAGGTTTGAAATACCTTTTCCCACTAAGAGAAATCAGTGCTTTTTGAAGAAATGGCTGATTCCAGGTCTGAGGTAGGAAATGTACAAAATGAGCCTTGAACTCCTTGTTATTCCAGATAGCAAGGAAGCTAATTTGAAGAGGTTCCCATTGACCAAAGATGGGCAATTTGAACTTCAGTAAGGATAATTTCAATTGAATGAACCCCATCAAATGTGAACCCCATCAAATATACAAATATATCATTATACGTATAAACAACATAATTGCAAACCAATTCATTATCTTAAAAACTGGTAAATAAAGGGAAAGAATCAAGAATTTATTCTTATTCATATTTTTTTACCACTAGGTAAACAAGCACAACATGAGGGAAAACATCTCTTGAAAAATAAATGATACCTTAGTCAGTTTGAACTGCTATAACAAATTACTTTTGACTGAGTGGTTTAAACAACATTTATGTCTCACTGTTCTGGAGGCTGAAAGTTTCAGATTAGGGTGTCAGCATGGTTGGTTTGGGGTGAGGGTCCCCTTCCAGGTTACAGAAAGTCAGCTTCTCTTTGTATCCTTACTTGGTGTAAAGAGCAGAGAGATGAAGCAGACTCTCATGAGATTCTTATAAGGGTACTAACCCCATTCATGGGGGGCCTGCTCTAATGACCTCACCTAATCCTAATCACCTCCTACAGACCCCACCTTTCAATATCATTACATTGAGGAGCAAGGTTTTAACATATGACACAGGCACAAACAGTCCATAACAAATGATAAATTGGAATTTCAATATTTTGCAGTTCCTGGTGAATTAATGGATCTAGGTATTTAGCATTAATGCCTATCAATGTTATAAACAGACATTGATATTATGTTCTGCCTGATGAAGAACATATACCAACCATCACTTAGTCTTGCCAAAGAGACCATATTGGAGTTTGATCAATCCTCTGGATCCAGGTGTCAATTTGAAAATTTTGGAAGACGGAAAGAGTGGAATACATTGAACTGCATCATGAGGCTGCAATCAGTGAAACCCAGACTATGGGAAACTATTCTGGTCAAATAACCCCAGTCCTTCAATAGGTAAACTATAAGGAAAAAAAAAAGGGAAAGGAAAGAAGGATTGAAGAAAACCTGCATATTAAATTACCGCACCCCTCCCCCCCAAAAAAGCCTAGATAAATATAAAAAGGGCAAGACTAAATTACAGTGTGTAGGGAAGCACACCTGGGTGGTAAAACTTCAGGACAATATAAGGAAGTGATTATTATAAAACTGACAGTGGTGGTTAGTTTTTGGCAAAGGAGGGATGACTGCGGCTTTATTTTGTCGACATGAGAAATGTCCAAAACCATAGAGAATTTTTATAAGAGTTTATTTGTGCCAAACTGACAACATTGCCGGGAAGCAAGATCTCACAGGCTCAGGAGAATGACAGTTTTGCAGTTTCTTTTACACATCTGGAATTAAGGAGGGAATGTAAGAAAGAGTACATGAAAGTGGGAGAAAGCAAGGCAGAGAAATCTCTATGATCGGATTACAGGACAGTTAACAGGATTACGTACTCTTTTAAGGGATGTTATGCTTCCAAGGTGTCAAAAAAGGGGCATTTCAAAGGTGTGTTAACCTAGATATACAAAAACAATGGACGAGGCTTGCTTAAGGCAAAATAACCTTTTATTTGGGAATTTATAGGTTTGAGGTGTGACCACCCACCATTACCTGCTCAGTTAGCAGATCACCCTGTGACATTAGATTTGGTTAGATTTATTACTGAGTCCCCTTTTCGTCCACAATTTCTTGTTCTGGATGGTAGTTACAAGAACAATCACGTATAATAATATAGTAAGCTATTTAGAAGAAGCAAATTGGATTGCCTGAAATATAAATCTTGAGTGGAGTGGCACGTGGGCCTGCTACTTCCTGCACCTATTCTCTGGTCTTTTCATTCTTTATTTATGCTACTCAATATCCATTTAATAAAACTCCATCAGAATCAGTTTTGTTGCTTGCAACCAAAGAACGCTAATTGATGCAAGTGGCCTTGGCAAGTTCCATGAGTGACGAGGTGTGTATAGATAACTTTTTTTTGAGAAATTTTGCTGTAATGAGAAATGGAGTAGTAGCTTGAAAGGCATTTGGGTCAAAGGATTTTTTTTTAATGATGTAAGATATCACAGCATGTTTGTATACTGATGGGAAGAATTGATAATGTAGGACAAAGCAGAGGACAAAGCAGAGGACAAATGCTGACACAAACTTTTTAAGTAGGAGAAAAGGAGTATTATCCATTGCAAAAGTGAGAGGACTAGTCTTATGTAGGCACAACTTTATTCATCCAGATCAACAAGAGAGAAGGGGGACAATATGGAAAAAGATATAGGTAGATTAGTAACTTGTTGATGGAAGTTATTTTCTAGAAGCATCTATTAACTAAGAAGAAAGGACATCATTGAGAGTGAGGAGAGACAAGAGGTATTGGAAGTTTAGGGAAGGGAAGACGATGTTGTTGCAGGAAACGATACCTGACGGAGGAATTCAGACGCTCAGACAACTTTGTCAGAGGAAAGAGAATTTAATGCCGGTGGAGAGCCTGGGGCATTCAACAGACCCAAAGCACGATCTCCCTTTGGTTAGATTTCTTATAGCTTATATACCCTCGCAGTGTCCATGCAAGGGGTGCATGATTCCTTTGTCTCAGGTTTTACATGTCCCTCCTTACTCAGAGTAGGTTGGGGGAGCTTTGGGTGGGAGGCTGCAGGGGAGGAATTTCCAGACCCTTGGTCTTACAGGTCGTTTGTTTTGTAGAGTCTGAGACCTTGGTGTTATCAGCACCTTTATTGGATTCTTGAACAAAAAGACGAGACTCTTACCTTACACACAGGGAGCAGCATTCATTGATGTCATGCCCACTCAGCTGGTTCCTTATCCAAAGGCTGAGCTCTAACACAACAAACTGTTCCCCACAGTCTTGACATTCATACACAGCTACAGAGATAGGGAAGGTGCTGGAGAACCCTTGAGGTAGGGGATGCAGCTGTGGAAAACATGTTAACTGAAGAGCACAGGGCAGAATGGAGGAAGAGAAAGCAGTTTTAACCAGCTGAGTCAGTTATTTCTGCAGGCCCTTTGCTTTGTATCTATTTTTACTTTCAGATGCCTCCTCTCCTCTCTCAATATGAATAATAGTGTGCAGAGTGAAATTTGGGAAAAATAATAGGGTGGAGAGGGCAAGCCTCAGAGTTCACTTGAGCTTTTATGAATTTTGAGTGACTGCAGGCATCATAATTGTGTTGAGCTGCTAAGCAGCAGGTATAGAATAGGCTAAGAAGTGGATTTAATAGGGATTTGGGTTCTGCCAGTTAAATCTAGCAAAGAGAGAAGAAAGGGGCTAGGGAGCTGAGAAGAAGTCAAGAAATTGAGAAGCCAAAGCATCGGAAAAGTCACCGACATGGATTTTGAAATTACCAAAAATCATCCCAGGAGTAATGTTGGAGAGACAGGAAATTAGGTGCTAACTCTTCTCAGAATGAGGTGCAGTAACCCGGAGCTCTTACACATGACCTCCACAAGAAAGAGTTATGGGTGATAGCATAAGCTTCAAAGTTGCTGGTGGTTTTACTAAGGCAATGAGTGTCAGGGGTGGCAATGAGAAATAAGTAGGATACTCAGCCCATTTCTAGGCCTATTGGACATGGGGTGTGGGACAGAACAATTATCAATTCAGGGGGCTGTGGAGGGAAGCTGTATGCAGATTTCTTATAGCAAGATGAAAGGAACATTCAACATTTGAGGAAAGAGATTTTAGTAATAATAGAGACTCAGAGATTAGTTGACTTGTTTAGGGTCGCTGAGGATGGAACCCAGTGCTTTTCCTCCTACACCGAGCCACAGTCCACAATCTTCCATCCATGGTTTTTACCTAACTTAATAAGTCTATACGAGTAAACCTAAACATCAGAAAGTGCGAAGCTGCAGGACTTAAGCTACCGCTTGAGTGTACGCATGCGCAAAAAGAGTCTGCTGACCACGCAATGCGCTCTGGGTCTTGCAGTCTTTCGGATGGGCATGGCGGGAAGGGACCGAGAGAAGGGCGCATTGCCTGGCGGGAGACATTGTCGGCCGTGGGAGTCCCGCCTCCTCCGGAAGCCAGGCCGCGCGCGCGTCCCGCTCTGCCGGAAGCGCGGGAGTCTCGGTTTGTGGTAGCTTAGGTCGCTGTACTGTACTGCCATTAGAGGCTCCACTTCCCTGAAACTTTACAGCCACTTGAAGCGAAATGGCTCTGGGCTTGAGAGGAGTAGGCAGTGGCAATGCAAGGTTCGTCTCGACCTTAGGCTGCCCGTAGGGAAGGAGCCTGAGGACTCTCTGAGTGGTTTGGGCCTGTCCCTTTTCCCTTTGTAGTGACACTGCTTACTGCGAAGATGAGTTTGGCCTGGGTCACCTCTTTCGAGAAGGAGCATCTCTGGATGTATCTGCAGGCGCTTGGCTTCGAGCCAGGCCCGGCGACCACTGCTTGCGGAAAGATCATGTCGCACACGCACCTCGGAGTGTAAGGAAGCCGGGGCTGGCCGGGTGGGGGAGTCTGAGCCTGGACACGCCGGGGGACCCGCCCTTTCGCGGTCCTCGCAGGTTGATGAATCAAGAAACCGAGCGGTTACCGGGTGCCAGGCTACAAAGCCTCTGCTACCAGGGGCTGCCAACCTGGTGACAGAGACTATCAATTACAGAACTGTGCTGGGAGCGCTTTGTAGGGGAGTAAAGTTTGCAGTTGTCTCCAAACTAGACAGGCAGCTTAATCCTGCTTTGGTGGCAAAGCTGCGTGGTATGTGAAATCGCGGGAAGAATGGCGAATTGGTAGTGGAAGGACGTGAGAACAGTATGTGCAAACGCCTTTAGGACTCAAGGGAGCCCTTCAAGTGGTTGCTCTTTATAATTTTTACTTTTTAAATCAGCAAACTAAGGCGTGCCAACTTAGCAAAAAACAGAGAAGGGTAGTAAGATGAAAAGTAAAATCCTCTTCCCTGCTTTGCCACCAGTGTTAAGGTTATGATCATAAATCTAAGTATTTTTGTTTATATTTCTATGTCTTAACTTACCAACTTTAGACAATATCTAAGTTTCCTACAATAGGCCAAGGGAAATTTGGGATACATAGACTTATGTCCTGCTCTCAACTTCTTGACTTATTTCAGTTCTAGTACCAGTGTTTTAATATGTGCTTAGACTTCTGTCTTGATGTATCAATCTCAAAGGTGTCTCTTGATTCCCCACTGTGTAATTTCACAATGAAGGTAGCTATTATTTATAAAATAACTAATTAGCTCACCTACACTTCCCTACCCTCCTCTGCTTTCTCTTCTTGACTGTTCTCAGCTTTGTAATTACCGATTTACTGTCAAAGTTTAGAGCTCTAATTAAGTTTTATTTGGTAACTCTGTTTAGAAGTTACTACTGTTTACATGTAGAAGTGCTTTGTCTAGAAGTCTATTCTAAAAATTGACAACCGGTGGGTAGCATTTATCAAGTTATGATTATGTATTAATAAATACTCCATTTATCTCACATGAGTTAATGACCCATAGCACCGTCTCATTTTCTTTGTACTGGCAGGGAAGCTTAAAGCTTCTCCAGGCCTCTACTGAGAATGGTTCCCATTGTCACTGCATCCTTTTCTCTAGTGTTTTAGCCGTCATATTTTGCTCTGTTCTGGTTTATCCAGTTGCAGTCTGCTTTCTGCCTTTGAAAATTAGTTAAAATCTGTCAAGTTCCAGTTCAGTGATGCCAGTTCCTCCCCTCCCCCAACACTTACTGATTCTTTTTTTGTCCCCTGTGTCTTTAGAATCATTTCAGTGGGTTATTGGGAGGCATCTGCCATTTTGAAACAAATGTCCCCTTTGCTTTAAAAATGCAACAAATTTATTTAAATATTTTTTCTTTTTCATTTATAGTCATATTTGGTAAATTCTTTTTGGTGTGCAGTTCTATGAGTTTCTAGTTTCTGTGAGCATGTGTTCTGAGTGAAGACAATAAACATAAACTTTCACCTTATAGAATTTTAGTCTACTGAGTGAACAAATATCTTCAACAGATATCTTATTAAAAATTAAAATAAGTGTCTAAGAAAATAGAACAGAATACTGTGTGAAAAAATAAGATTTTGAGAGGATAAGGAGGTAAGAACTTCATTTGTATTTGATGAGGAATAGAAACATTCCAAGGACTGTTGTTTGACATATGGATAAGCATGGGAACTTTTTTTTTAATTAAAATTTTTGTGTGAATTTAAAAAACTTATTTGTAATTATTGTTGACATACAGTGTTATAGTTTTAGGTGTACAACAGTAATTCAACATTTATATACCTTACAAAGTGATCACAATAAGTCTAGATAACTGTCTGTCACTGTAAATTGTTTTACTGGGGGTCCCCAACCCTGGGGCCTCGTACCAGTACCGGTGCATGGCCTGTTAGGAACTGGGCAGCTGGAGTGAGTGGTGGGCAAGCACGTGAAGCTTCATCTGTATTTGCAGCCGCTGCCCCACACTGGCATCACCGCCTCAGTTCTACCTCAGATCATCCGGCATTAGATTTTCATAGGAGCACCGGTCTCTGGTGCCACAAAGGTTGGGGACAACTAATTATAACATGAGAGATTTAATGTTAACTCTTTTTTTTTTCATCTCAAGATAATAGCTTTATATTCACAGAAGGAATACTCACATCTATTTGTCACGCATTCCAGTGACTCACAGCCCCTTTTTTAATTGCCCAACTCCTAAACCCAGTTTCTTTTTAGGGACTGAAAACAAGGAGTCACCCGAGTGAGATAGCCCTTCCAATCATTGTTGAATTAAACATGAAAATATCTCATCCCTATTCTAAATGTTAAAAATGTTTTATTATAGCAGAGTGAGAATATTCTTAGATATATTCTATTATGTTCTAATGAGTTTTTGTTTTTCTCTGTATTATAATGTCTTTACTTTCTTCTGGAACCTTTCCTTTACAGTTATTTGGTTTTGTTGCTTTTAACTTCTTTTGATACTCCATTTGCACCCATGCAAATGCCTTTTTTTTCTTTTTCTTTCTTTTTTTTTTTTTTTTGCAAATGACCTTTTTGTATTAGGGTAATGGAGGAGCACACATAATTTTTTATATGATAACTTTGAAAGGTTCTTTTTTTTCCTTCTTGAGTGTAAAGATTAGCTTCTTTGGGGATTTTTGTTCCATTTTTATTGTCTTCTTGCTTATCCAGAGACCTTACATTGCTTTTATTTATTTTCCATGCTACTTCTTACAATTCACCGCCAGGACTCAATTCACCGCCAGGACTTTGAAAAATGGTGGCTATACCTTCATGTCAAGTTTGACTTGTTTTGCCTTGGAAATTGCCAAAGTCAAAGTTAAAATTTTGCAGGTGTGCCATGCAGCAGAGTGTAGTGTCTTAGGTGGTTCCTCTCTGTCTGCAAGTTGCTGCCCTAGGTGAAGTTTAGAAAACTCTTCTTCCTATTCCTGGCAGTACCCAAAACCTGAATTTCCTACTAGACAGCTGCACAGTCCCAGGGACTGTACAGGAATATGAGGAGATGACACAAAGAGAAGTATAGAGCAGTGACTGGCCTTGGAGGCTGCCATGCCGCCTTCATGTTAACTCTTGATTCTTTGTAGCTCTGTGACATTTCCTACAAGGTTTAGTTTTTTTTTGTTTTTTTATATATTGTCTATTTTTAATGTTCTGTCTTGATTACTTTGGGAAATTAGCACAACAAAAACTCCAAGGGACTTGCTAGGATTACATCATTAAGGATGGTTCTAAGAATAAAATGTAATGGTAAAGACCCTGGACTCTGGGTCAGATGACATATTTTAGATCACTGCTCTTATACTTCCTGGTTATGTGATTTTGGGCAAATTAACCTCTTTAAATTTTAAATTTGCTCATCTTTGTAATAAGGTTAATCAAACTGCTTTCTGCTCTCATTAGGATTAAATAAAGTAATCCATGTTAAAGCAGCTAGCACAGTACTGAACCTCATATAATTGTGGAAATTAGATGAGTTACTGTCTGTAAAAGGCTTATTTAATACCTGACACAAATTCAATGAATATTAGCTATTTTTACTGTTATTCAGTAAACGTTGGTTGGTATCATCATATCATAGACCATGGTTTTTTCCACCTAATTAGCCTTTTCTTTTTGTAGAACGTTCTCATTGCAATAAAGCAAGTTCTATCAGTTTTCTTTTATTTGATCTCTATTTTCAGAATTAGAAAATAAAAGCTTGTATGTTTTTTTAATTGGTTATAAAAATGTACATGAATGAGAAAATGAATTTGCCTCAACCACTTGAAGTGAATGAAAAATATTAGCGTCAAACTCTTATACAGCTTTTGATGATATTTAGTTTTATTAACCATTTTCTTTTTATTTTTCTTGCTTCTATTTCTTCTTAAACCATTAGGAACATGTTTGACAAGCTGAATCGTGATGCCTTTCAAATAGTTTCTTATTTTTTGTTTCAAACCCTGGACCTGTCTCTCACCAAAGAAGTTTTCAAGTGAGTAAAAATTATTTAATTTTCTTTTTGTTAGTGACTACTTCTCAAATTTGAGAAAAGACTATGCCTTGATATAAGCCAGAATTTCAATTTTGGCCTTTAAATATTATTTTGAATGGATGTAACAAAATTCAGGTTTGAGTCTTACAAATTTAGTGCTTAACCTTTATAAGTCTGAGTGATTTTTCTTTGGCACTTATCTTAAAATCATTGTATATTTCACAGGTAAGTTGGATTTTGTTTTATAAATTAGTTCCTGCATTCTTCGTAGTCTTAATTATTAGGCAAAACAAATAACTGGTCTCAATTTATCTATGCACTCATTTTGCTTTACTTTTTTTTGTTATTAATTACCTTCTTGTCTTATTCCTTTTCTTGTAGGCAGTGTTATTTTGTCTCTTTAGTTTCTAGGTCTCTGTAAATCCTTATTATTTTTGGTAAAGTGTTAAATGCTGTAGGTAAAAATTTTTATTAAGGTTAGTCGATTATTATATACTGTTGAATATTAAATAATTTAAGAAGGAGATAAAAATGTGAATACCCACTAGCCTTGGTTCCAGGTTATTTTACATGTGATTTGGGTTTCTTCTTTCAGAAAGAATGTTCAAATTTGTTTTAATGTTTATATTTTGCCATCATCCTCTTAACATAGAAAAGCAGTAAGTCTATTGCTTAGGGTATTGTTTTTATTTTTGATAACTTATTCGTAATATTTTGCCTTCAGTTAAAGTTATGAGTGACCAGGAGAATAGATATATTTGAAACATTTTTTGAAAATCCCTATCATTATGGTTTAGGGCTTTGTCTGCCCCCTCCTCCCAAATAGATTTTCTGAAATTTTCCCCTGATTATAAACATAATACAGCTCATTTTAAACAATTCAGAAAATACATAAAAATGTAAAGAAAGGATGTGGTTCCATAGTGTAGTGGTTAGCACGTCTGCTTTACATGCAGAAAGTCCTGGGTTCGTGCCCCAGTGGAGCCACAGTCCATAGTCTATGGCCATGCCACCCTGAACAAGCCCAATGTCTGATCTCGGAAACTAAACAGGGTTGGTCCTGGTTAGTACTTGGATGGGAGACCACCTAGGAAGGCCAGGTGCTGTAGGCATAAATAGTAATTAAAAAAAAAAAAAAATGTAATGAAGGAAGTAGAAATCACTCCTAAACCCACCAACCAGGGAATATCACTGTTGATATTCCAGCCTTCCAGTCTTTTTTTCTGTGCATATGTAATTTTTTCTATGAATATAGAATTATGTTTTGCTATAGAAATATAAAAAACATAGGGCCCTAAACAAATAATTATGCCTCAGGATAAAAATTTACAGATAAAACTGATTATCACGGGAAAGCAATAAGTAAATTTTAAAGTCTATTATTTTTAACTAAAGCTGAGGCAAAGCTTTTTGTAATAATTTTATATCTTGTTTATCCACAAAACAATAGTATCCACTGACCATGATATAGGGTTATCTCCAGGAATCAAGCTGTCATGCCATTCCTTCTTCTGTGCTCTTCATTTATAACCATTTATGTTTCTCTTTTTTTTTTCAGGCTTAACATACTGAGTTATTTATACCATATTTATGTATTAGTCCAGTGAATCCATTGAGAGTGTTCTCATTTTTAGCTGATTTTTAGTAATTTTAACATTTAATATATGTATTTGTTGATTATTTGCATGAAACTGAATTCAACCCTGTAGATCTTTATAAAGAAAAAGACCCCATTTCTCACTGGTTGGTGTCTCTTTAGTTGAAATTTACAAATGTTAGCCTTGATTCATTTAGCATTATTGTTTTTCATATAGGAGATATATTCGATGTTTTTAAATTTTGCTCTTTTGTTCATAATTCTTTGCTCTTATTTTTGTTTTTAAGACTTTGTTGGCCTCCATTTGACCAAAAAACTGATACTGAATTCCGGAAACATTGCTATGAATGGTTAAAAAAGATTTCTGTAAGTATTCTCTTTCTGGAAGATGGACATCTTAAGAAGTTAAAAACTACATTATTTTTTTTCTAACTTTATGGAGGTACGATTGTATATTTTTTAGAGGTGAAATATTTTTAATGCTTTTATGCTAACAGTATAAGCAAGAAAATATTAATTAGAACAATACTTTTTGCTGGTTTTTGGTTGGGATTCTACATATTTCTAGGAAACTGGTTTTGCTGGCTATGTGCATTGGAAGTAAGTTTTTGAGTTCCTTGGAGTTTGTATCACAGTTTTTATTTAAATAAAACTTTTCTGACCATACATTATTTTAGCTTGTGTCCTCAAATTATATCAATAATTGTCCTCACTTTATATTGTAATTATTTTTTGTGACCAAGTCACCCAAGAATTTAGAAAGATTCAAAAATTAAACTTTGTTCAGATGGAATCATCCTAATTAATCTTATTATGCTTCAGAAACAGTATGAGGTAAGTATAAAGGTTATTGTTGATAAGGTCTTCAACTCATCTTATTTCTTTTTCCCATAGGCTGAATGTGGAAGTAGCTTTCCTCAAGTTGTTGGTTCACTATTTCTTTCTCCTGGTGGTCCTAAGTTTATTCATCTGATGTATCATTTTGCAAGATATGTTGCAATAAAATATATAAAAACCCATTCTAAAAGTAAGTTAAGCTTGTAGTAGGAAATTTTTTTGTTTTGATTCATAAATTTGTATTCTTCATAGTTTGTAAATTATCAAGAGATTTTCATAAAGCAACATAAGATAAAAACATTACCTCAAAAGGCAAATAATTAATATTCTACTGGAATTATAGTTTGAAATCCTCTCATAATGAACATAACACTTGATCTTAGCCAAAAGGCTGAGAAGCAATTTTAATGAACATAAACTATTCAGATTATTTTATTATGTTGTAATACAGGGATGGGGAAACATTTTCTATATAAGACCAGATAATAAATATTTTAAGCTTTGTAGACCACTCAGGATCTCTGTCACATATACCTCTCTGTTTTATTTTAATTTTTTCACTTTTAAAATATAACCCTTTAAAAATATTGAAAGCATTTCTAGATTGCTGACCTCAGAAAAACAATCAGTGGGCCAGATTAACCCTGCAGGTTATAGTTTGCCTCTAATACATTGTATTAAATGTGTTGAATTTGTTTGAGATTTATTTTGGCTACTGGAACTTTTTTTATTAGGAGTTGCATTTTTAAATGGATTTGATCTATTTGCTAATTCATAGAAACAAAATATGTATTGGATATTTAAGCTAAGACTTAAAAGAATGCTATTTGTAGCTTATTAAATATATGCTGCTCTGTTTAATTGGTTTATACTCATAAAATGTGGACAAGAAACTATAGAAAAGTTGGTGCAGTAAACTCCATCTTCCAGTTTCTAGAGACAGCCATTGCTGACATTTCTTTTTATTTTCTTTTGTTTTTTTTTTTGTATGTATTACAGCTATACATTTCAATTATTTTGAATAAGTACTGTTTCTTATGATTCAGAAATCAAAATGTGAAAAGTCTATCTTCTACCTCTATTCTCTGACTTCTTAATTTCCCTTCTTTCAGCCACTGTAATCAGTAATACAAGCAAATATGTATATATTCTTTTTTTTAAACCCTAAACCCAGAGATGACATATATCTGGTTTTGAATCTTGTGTTTTTCACGTAACAGTATATATTAAAGATCATTCCATGTCAGTTCATAGAGCTTCCTTATTCTCTTTTTCTCTCTTTAGAACTGCATATTTGAATGAATGTGCAGTTCTAACAATGTATTTAAATCAGTCTTCTACCGACAGACATTTGGCTTTTTCCCCCTAATCTTTTGGTATAAAAACAGTTCTACATATATCACTTTGTGTATGTTCAAGTGTACATATATATGCACATATATATATACACACACACATTCATATTTTAAAGTATTTCTCATTGAAAGCAATTCCAGTCAACATGTTCAGTCTTTGGATGACTTCTACATTAAGCAAACTCATCTCATGTTAAATATTTGGAAATTGTGGTGATTTCTTTGGAGGTAATGCTAGGACCTGGATTAGTAATGTTAAGTGTAGTGTGGGATCCTTGTTTTCCAGAATATCCATCTTTATTGTACTAAGCTATCTTAAAGTAGGATTTATTAGACTTACATGTAAAAACTTGGACTCTGAAATGTTTGGTTGGATTGTTTTCAGGGTCTGCTTTGAACTTTAGTAACATAGCCAAGAATTACTTGGGAAATGGTAACTGATTTTATTTGGTTGTCCTGTCTTGTACTTACTAGGAAGAAAAGTAAGCTGATGGAAGCAATAGAGGTGATATGATCTCACCTCATCTATTTTAATTGATTTTCTTCCTTTGTTGTTAAAAGATCTTATTAAGAAGTTGCTCATGTATGACAGTGTATTCATGGATATATTAAGCTATGATAAGAATTATTTTGGGCAGATGGACTATAAAAATTTTTAATTGTGTGAAGCAACTTCAGATATCTTTTTTAGTTTTCTATTTTAAAAATAGGTCATCCTTGCTTTTGTTGAAATTAGTTGTATCTTTTTGTGTATGTGGCATGTCAGCCTTTAAAGAGTTGCCAGTTCCATGAGGTTGTTAATCTCTTTAAAAATTAATAATTTATAAATAATATAAATAATAATTAATGAAATCCAACATTTTTTGATATTTATTAGCTTATAAGTCTAAGTTTTTTATGATCTTATTTGTGTTCCATGTAGATTCATCCATACGGTTTTCGGAGACATTTAATACAAAGCCACAGGATTTGCACATGTGCGTTGCCAGGTGCCATGTAGCACGTAACAAATTTTTACAAATTTTACAAAGAGAAGATTTTGTTTTTCAAAAATATCAGGAAAATGCACAGTAAGTAATACTTTGATATTTAGAAAATGAAAATTTCTTTCTTTTTGAACAAATGTCATCAGTATACCTTCAATGGCAATAATCCCTTGCTGTTATCTTTTCATTTTAAAGCTAGATAATTTCTGAATAAAATGTTTTAAATTTTAGATACACTGTAAATGAAAGTTTAGAGAAAATGAAAAGATCACTTTAGTTCAAGAACTCAGTTTTTTAAGGAAGTTTTTCTTTTTATGGCATGAAAATCTATTTTAAAGCTGTATAATGTTCATTCTGTTTTGTATCCTTTTTTTCTCTTAATATTCTGTAAATTTTTCCATATTGCCATACTATATTACTTATATTGTCTACCTGATAGTCTGTCGAATACCTACTAAGTAGATATTCGTTCAAGTAGGTATTCTGTAGTTTCTTTAACCATTTCATACTATTTTATATTTAAGTTCATCTGTTCAACAATTTTTTTTGAGTTGCTTCCAGATACTGTTTAGGCACTGGTCCTGCAGCATTAAACAAGACAGGCAGGGTTCTTACTCTCAAGAAATAGTGTCTAATGTTTTGCCGTTATTAACAACTACAGTAAGATAATTTTTTAAATGCTATTATCTATTACAAAAGCTAAAAAATCCTTCGAAATTGCCTTACAAATGCAATGTTGCTTAACTCTTTTAGTTAACATTTAAATTTATGCCCTACGTACGTGAGACAAGTGTAAGAGAGCAGAGTAGTCTTACTAAACAGCATTTTGACTCGAAGTCAGAGAGTATATGAGCGAAGAAGTGCTAATCCATCTCAATAGCAGCCTGTATGTTAGATCACTCCTGTAACTCTAAATGAGAGTGTAGAGTCCTTTAGCTGGCAGCTGGGTAAATATGGGAGAGGAGTCTTTAGAAGCCTTGAGCAAAGATATGAAAGGGGGAAAATATTAAAGTGCCTGTACCATTTAGTTGTAATGGGATTACAGATGGTCCTTGACTTATGATGGTTAGACTTAAGATTTTTCAACTTTATGATGTCGTGAAAGCCATATGCATTTACTAGAAACTATTTCGAATTTTGTATGTTAGTCTTTTCCTGGTCTAGTGATTATGTATTATAATCCTCTTGTGATGCTGGGTAGTGCAGTGGACTGAAGCTTCTAGTTAGGCAAATGATCACGAGGGTGAACAGCCGACACTCTAACAGTATACTGTGTGGCTAGCATTTTTTGGATATCGTGTTTTGCGTTTTCACATTGGTCATATCTATAAAATGCCCATCTGTGTCTCCTGTTTATGGTGCGAAGAAGGGGGAAAGCAATTACTTTTGAGAAGAAAGTCAAGATAATTGCCCAAGTGTAGGCTAATATGAGTGTTCTGAGCACATTTAAAGTAGGCTGGCTAAGCTCTGATGTTAAGTACTTGAGGTGTATTGAATGCATTTTTGACTTAATGATATTTTCAGCTTGTGATCAGTTTATTGGGATGTGACCCATCGTAAGCATCATAGTTGTCATTTTGTGTGTTTTCTTGCAGATTGTCACTTAAACAAGTAAGAAATTTGAGATCAGAGTATATAGAACAGCAAAACCAAATAAAGTAAGCAGCTTTTATTTATTTATTTAATTAAAAAAAATAAGTGACTTTTTTTTTAAAATAAATGACTTTTAGAACTGAAAGTTGCCATGCATGTTAGTTTAGTGCCTGTATTCTACAGATAAGGAAACTGAGAGTCCCAGAAACATAAATAATGTATCAATAATTATATGATTTTGATGTAGAACATAATTCTGAGCCCTAGTCCAGTTCTTCTAATAAATTATTGCTTTGAGCTATAATTTTATTTGTTTTTAATTGGAATGGTTGTTTGTGGGTTTGGAGATCAGTTAGCTCTTTGGTTGATAAATTATGTGATTTTTTTATTTTGAGTGACTAACGAGATTGTTTAATTTTTAACTAGAACGGAACCTTTTGAAGACGAAGGTAATATACAAGAGAAAATTCAAAAGGTGAGAAAACTTCGGAAGAGAGAAATGTAATTTTTCATATTTTTGTGCAGTGTTTGCTGTTTGCTTACTTAATTGGACTCTGTCATTTCTTTTTGTAGCATTGTTACTTTTTTTTTTACTCATGATATCTATATGGAAAGGTATTAACATGGTGATATATATATGGAAAGATATTAACATGGTGCCTCTAAAATGTTTGAATATGTTGGAAAAAATTAGCTAATGATATATAAGGCTAAATTTATACAAAAGCAGTTTTAAATACGGTTAAAATCTTTCATGCCAGAAACAAAATTTAGTTCAGTATGATTATATCTTAATCAGTATTTTTATTTATCTAAATTAAACACATTCACTGAAAGGAGATAGTAAGCAAGGAAGAAAAATGAGTTACATTGAGTTACCAAGGCTGGCTTGGTAGTAGGAGGAATCTGGCAGATTTAATGGTCTAAGGCTTTCAGAGGTTGGCTTTGATATGGGACAGGAGTGTTTTCTTAGGACTTCTTTGTGATTAGATGACATCTCAAGCCCTTTGTTCTGATTCTGAGTATTAACGTGGCTTCTCAGGCACTTTGTCACTGGAAAAGGTGAATCCTGTTCTTAGGAAATAATGTTCATTCAGTGAATATTGATCACCTTCCATGTGCCAGACGTTCTGCTAGATATTAGAGCTACAGCAATGAAAAAACTGGCTAAGTCACTTTTTTTCATGGAGCTTCCAGTTTAGTGAATATGAATAATTCTATTACTGAATGCAGTATCTTTGTAAATTTTATGGGTTGGTATGAAACCTGTTAAAGTTTTCACAGCAATTTCTCCTGAGTTTGGTTAATGTTCAGTTTCAACTTTGAGCCATTGACAAGCTAAAATTTCTAGACTTGAAAATTCTGAGAACCAGATCCTGGATTTTTTAAGTTCATCAAAAAATGCCATCCTGTAAGACCTCTAGACTGCCTTCCAATGAGTCTTCCTTTGGACAACTTTACTTTACAGTATGGGAAGTCAGACAGCCTCATGGGTATAATTATGGTATTTCCCTCCCTCCCTCCTACTTTTGTAAGTTCTGTTGAGGAAAAACATATAAAAAAGTTTAAAAATCATAAATGTTATAGCGTGACAAAATATCACAAAGTGACACATTTGTGTAACCAGCATCTAGTTTAAGGAACAGAAGGTTACCAGCATCCCAGAAACCTCGAGCCCCTTTTCATTCATAGCCATTTCCTATATCCTCAATTCTCATACAAAAGAATAGTTTTACCTATTCTTGAACTACTTATATAAATTTATATATATGGAAAATATTTTGTTTGACTTCTTTCACTCATGCTGTTTTATACATAGTGTTGTGTGTATAGTTGTAGTGTGTTCATTTTTATTGCTGTATAGTGATCTATTCTATGAGTATAGCACAGTATACTCTTTTTACTCTAGGTAGATTTTTGGGTTGATTGCAGTTTTTGGTGCTTTTAAAGAAGTGTGTTTTTTCACGTTTTAACTTTTTAAAATTTGAATGACTTAAAATTCATGTGTAAGGTTTTTTTTTTCTCTCCTGAAAATCTTTTATTATTTCTCTCTGAAAAATCTTCATTAGATTGCTGGCATGTCAGAATACAGGAAATGCTAATTTTGTCTTGGTCGTATAAATTTTCTTAGATTTGTTTTGAAAATCATAGTGGGCTAGATTTTTCTGAGAAATTCTTTGGTTTTAAAGCCCCTTCGGAAGTACTGTCTGTGCTTTTAGACTATTATGGTTAATTTTCTCACCAGAAGCCATTCGAGGAATACTCGATTTCTTCTCAAGAGTGAGCATATATTTGTACTTCACATTTCTTTAATATATGTACAGATTATGTATAGACTTTAATATTTTGTTTGTTTTTGTTTTCAAAGGTTCGGTCTTTGTGGGCTTCGGTGAATGAAACACTCATGTTTTTGGAAAGTGAGAGAGAAGTTGTTAGTTCAGTCCTTAGTCTTGTTAACCAATATACTTTGGATGGAACCGATGTTGTTATCAGTGTTCCAGGGCTCTTACTTGACAAAATTGAGAAACAAATGTGTCAGGTAAGCATTTGATACTAAGGAATCTTTTGAGAAAATTCCCTTCGCGTAATTATATATTGTTTTTTTTATAGTGTTTTTCTACTGTTTTCAGACTTTATTTTTATGAATATTTTTTAGTAAAACTGATGAAGAGGGGTACGATTAAGAGTATGTATATTTATATTCATCAACTTTTATTAATTGTCCATACCTTGTATGATGTTACATCATACATAGTTTAGAGAGTAGGAAGTTACTTAATAGAAAGATTATTTGGTATTTAGTTCTTTATAAATTCTCACATAGAGCAATAATGATCTTCTGATTGCTAAATGTCTTTGTAAAAAGGCTCTGTGCTCTCTGGTTTCTCTTTCATCTTGATGTTATGTATTTTAGTCTTTTCTTCCTTTAGCTTTTATGACTTCAGTATCTCTTCACCCTTGTGGTTTTTCTGACTGCTGTTCTCAGCTTTTCCATTGATTCCTTTTTCTCTGACTTTTAAATGAGTGTTCCCATGGTTCCTTTAAGGCCTCTTTTGCTTTCTCACATTACAAATTCATCTATATTGTCTTACCCAATTTCATGACTTCATCAGCCTCCTATACACTAATATTCTCATATTGGTGTTTTTAGTCTCTCTCCTTTAACCCAAACTATATCAAATCATTTCTACTTGCTTATGGGGCATTTCTGTCTGTTTTTTTCTTGGTAAACTTACCATTTATTAAGTTATCTACTGTATGCCAAGTATTGATTGTAGAATAGGAAGTACAGAGATAAAATATTGTTGTGACCCTGAAGAGTTTTCACTTTAATAGGTAACATGACAGGCACTTCAGATTCGGAGTACATAAAGATCAGGATCTGCAAACTCAGATTCCTGTAGGAACTAGGGAGGTATTATGTATAAATGAAGTACACTAATTGTGTGTAACAATAGGGGTAAATTGGAAAGTGATGAGGTCTTCAGAAAAATAGTAATTTTTATGTGAAATCTATGATTGTAAAAATATTGGCAACTAATTCAAATAATTTTAAAACATTGGAACT
>NW_011888890.1:4986536-5013217 GCF_000151845.1 Pteropus vampyrus | reverse complement strand
AGTCTCTCTCCTTTAACCCAAACTATATCAAATCATTTCTACTTGCTTATGGGGCATTTCTGTCTGTTTTTTTCTTGGTAAACTTACCATTTATTAAGTTATCTACTGTATGCCAAGTATTGATTGTAGAATAGGAAGTACAGAGATAAAATATTGTTGTGACCCTGAAGAGTTTTCACTTTAATAGGTAACATGACAGGCACTTCAGATTCGGAGTACATAAAGATCAGGATCTGCAAACTCAGATTCCTGTAGGAACTAGGGAGGTATTATGTATAAATGAAGTACACTAATTGTGTGTAACAATAGGGGTAAATTGGAAAGTGATGAGGTCTTCAGAAAAATAGTAATTTTTATGTGAAATCTATGATTGTAAAAATATTGGCAACTAATTCAAATAATTTTAAAACATTGGAACTTTGCAGGCCAAATAAACATTTCTAAGTTTGGATGCAACTTTAGGGGCCATCAATTTGCAACTTTTGTTAAAACACGAATTCATAATCTTGCTTCAAACCCTTTCTCAATCTTTATTTTCCTTTCCATTCGCATTTCTTTTATTCTGGTTTTCAACTTTTTGCATAATATAAAAATGTAGTCTAGCATGTTAATTCTTCCAAAATGATTTTCTTTGGACCAAAATTATTTACATAGTTTTATTTTGGGGTAGACAATTGACTTTTTTCATTCTTCCTTTGGTAACCTTTTTATTTAATAGTAAAAAACACAAATGCTTTATGTAGCAGTTTATTATGTTAAGAACTTACAGTTCACTTTTTTTTTCTCTGACTTCTTAGTTGCACATAGGAAACGTTTATGAGACTGGAAAACTGAACCTTTTAACAGTTATTCAGTTATTAAATGAAGTCTTGAAAGTAATGAAATATGAACATTGTCGGGCTGACCAAGCAAGACTGGCAATAGACCTTCGCTTCCTTGAAAAAGAAACCAAATTTCAGAGAGAAAGATTATCGGATCTGAAACATATGAGGTACACTAGTAAGATTTTTCATTATTTTATTGGGGGAGGAGTAGGATGGTTTTGATAATTTCTCATCACAACTCTTGTGTAGTTAACAACTCTTTAGCTTTGGCAAACAAGTGTGAAAATTTTACTAGTACTCAAAAACCTTATGTCATCAACTCCCAGAGAGATACATGAAGTAGAAAGAAAAAGTAAGGTAGTTTTCTTTTTGTCTGGAATATAATATTAGCCCTAAGTTTAATTTTTTACGAAATAATTTTAACTTTTCTGTAGCTTTCCTTTGGTAGATTCTACTAATAAAACTATGGCTTAGAAAAATGTTTTATTTGAGCAGAGTGACTGGGAGGTATGGGCTGCCTTTAGGAATGAACAGAGAGTGAGAACAGAATTCCTACTAGAGTTTAGAACCAGGAAACAAAACTGTATTTTAAAGATAAATGGAGTAATAAATGTATGATTGCTTTCTGGTTTTAAAAGAAAAAGTGGTATTTTAGGTTCTTAGTGTTCATTGTGAGAGTTTATTCAATTTATATGTGATGTATTGGTTGATCTTTCAGTTACATTCTTAAATTTTACTTAATACTTTTTTATATACTCATGTTTTGAATAAAGTTATTTTTTTATGCTGTTATAGGCATAAATTGAAAGAAGATCTTACAACTTTAAGACATTCTATTATTGAAAAACAAGAAGAATGGCATAAAAAATGGAAAAAATACCTTGGTTTGTCTCCTTTCAGTCTAATTAAAAGTTGGACTCCAGTAAGTAATATCGGCTTGCCTTTTGGAGAGTAGTTTAATGCAAGGAAATCTATCTCTCGATTTATCATGTTAGAAATGACCTAGAAATGCTGTGTGTATGTATGTTTGTCATTTTTGCATCTGAGCCTAAAATTCAAATGTTCAGTTTCTGTAATTCTTATAAATACATATTAAAATATTCATCAAGCTGCTGTTGTGATTTATAGTTAATACTCTTAAATTCAGAGGAGTGTATTAAAATGACAATGAGACATTCCTCTTGATGTTTGCTGCTATTACATGTAAGGCATAGCTGGAGGCAAAAAATAGTTTTCTTGTTCCTAATATTGTATGTTTTAAAAATAATTATAGGATAATTTATATGCAGAGTGATTCTGTCTTTGTTCAGGGGGAAAATCATCCATTCTCAGATTAATTTGGTATTGTTTTTGTGGTAGTGAATAAAATGTGTACATTTCAAAATTATGAATTCTTTGTTTTAAGGCTGTGGATCTTTTACCACCTATGTCTCCCCTTTCGTTTGATCCTGCCTCAGAAGAAGCATATGCAAGAAGTATTCTTTTGCAGTATCCTGCTTCACTTCCAGGTTGGTATTTTTTTCTCTTTTAAACTTTCCTCTCATCAATATTTCTCACTACGATAACTGTTCCTTTACATTCTTTCTTGTTTTTTTTTTTTTCCCTCCAATTATTTTTTAGTGTGAAATGAACATCATTTCACTCAGGCAAAGTATACAACTCTGGCATTTAGTAAATTCACAAAGTTGTACAACCATTACCATTATCTAGTTCCGGAGGATTTTCATTACCTCAGAAGGAAACGCTGCACCCACTCCGTATCCATTAAAAGTCACTCCCCATTTCCTCCTGCCCCAGTTTCTGACAACCACTAATGTACTTTGTCTCGCTATGGATTTACCTCTTCTGGATATTTCTTGTAAATGGTGTTATATAAATATGAACCTTTTTGTGTCTGGCTTCTTTCACTTGTACAGTTTTTCACTTTGCACAGTGTTTTCAAGGTTCATCTAAGTTATAGCATGTATCAGTACTTCATTACTTTTTATGAATACATTCTAGTGTATGATTAAACCATATTTTGTTTATTTATTCTTTGATGGACATTTGGGTTGTTTGCACCATTTGGCTATTATGAGTAATATTGCCGTAAACAGTCATTTACAAGTTATTGTGTAGAAGCCCACAATTTTTAAACATGAAAGAATGTTAGTTATTACCTGAATACTTACTACCTGTTTCAACAATTAACATTTGGCATATTTGCTTTAACTATGAATGTTTATATTTTTGCTAAACCAAGTCAATTCTAGACAGTGTAATACTTCGCTCTGTTTCACCATGCATTCTCATAAATGATGTTTTCCTACCATAGTAATTCCACACCTAAAAAATGAACAATAAATCTATAATGTCTTATTAAGCTTCCTTAATTATCATACCAATATCACACCTAAAAATTAACTTCTCTATAATATCTAATATCCATTTCGTATTCAGTCTGCCAAATTGCCCAGTACTGTATACACGAAATTGTTAATGGGTTCAGTAAATGTAAGACGGATAGGTAGAGGAATAAATGAATAAAAAAAGCATATGAATTATATAGCCAGGATGGAACAGGTAATAAGTTTAGTCCATAGTTGAGTTCAGGCAGGCTGGACGTCATGGTAGGACTTAGGAAGAAAATGGTGAACACAACTGGTATAGGTGATTGGTTTAGGAGTCAGGTATATATGGGGCGGACACTGGTTGGAAAAGAGAGCAAGGCTCAGAATAGGTGCTAGCTGAAGAGTAGAACATTTTGACTGCATGGTTTGATGAATGAAAATGACCTCAATAGAACATTACTTATGATAGAATTTGATAGCTCCTGGCATGTATGGTTGGCATTGTGTCCTCACTTCAGCTTGGAAAGGACCTTTGCACTCTTGTTAGAATTAATTTAGGCTCTGTAAAACCATGAAATTGTTCTCATGTCCGTTCAGAGATCTCTGTCTGCCTTGAAAGTGAGGGCCTATTTGTGTCTGCTTAAGTCTAGTTGGAAGTCCACATTTTAGAGGTGTTTGGTAAGTTCTCTGGAGGTAACCCTGTCTTCTGACATTGCACAATTTGTACTCTTGGGACTCCTTTTATTTCCCAAGGGCAGAGCCTTATTCTGAGCTGGGGAACTGTAACATTTTTTTTATACTTTTTTGTAGTAAAACAACTTTTTTCTCTCCTATACCTTACATAGTATGTCTTAGTCAAAGTAATTTTCGTTTAAGTTTTTTTTTAAAATTGTATTTCAGCATATAAGAAATGCAGGGAATAATATAAATACCTGTTTACTGAACATTCATTTGACAAATCTTTACAATATTTGCTTTAGATTTTTTTAAAGTAACATATGTAGTTAAACCTTGGGTATCTGCCATTTCTTAACCTCATTCTTCCTGCATTTGCTGAGATAATTACTATTCTGAATCTTATATCTATTCTGATGTGTGTTTATAAAAATTTTACATTATCTGTATGAATCTAACAATACATAGTATTGTTCTTCCATTCTAAAGTTGATGAATAAAATGTCTCTTATGCCCCAAAATGTCCAGTGAGTGCTCACTCATTTCATTTGGTTGTTTTGTTCTCTTACTCACTTTTATTCTAGAATAATTCCCCTGCCCCCACTTTTTAAAAACGACATTATAGAAATTGTTTTTAACAATCATTGTGTTTAGATTTACCAACACATTTACAGATTTTCTTTCTTTTGGTTGCTATTACTTCTGTACTTTTTTTCTTTCGAGAAGTGTATCTCGAAGTATATCCTTTACTTTTAGTAATGGACTCTGAAGAGTAGTCTTTCGTCTTTCTGGGAAACTGTCTTTATTTTCACTTAATCCTGAATGATAGTCTGACTGGATGTAGGATTCTAGATTGACACTTTATTTTTCCTTAGGACTTTGATATAATCTTATTGCTTTCTGCCTTATGTTGTTTCTCAGACATTTACTGTCGATCTAATTGTCATTCATTTGTAGGTATGGTTGCTTATAAGACTTCAATTTATTTTTGTATTATGCAGGCATATTCATTGAGATGTGTCTAAATGTAGATTTGTTTTTATTTAGCCTGTTTGGGACTAGTATATACTTATTTAATGTGAAGGCTCATATCTTTCTTTAGTTCTAGAAACTTACTCACTGATTTCTAATATTGTTCCTCTCATTCTTTTGACCCTTTGATTCTGTAACTCCTGTTGGGACTTCTGATTCTGTCTTTCATATCTCTTAATTTCTCATTCATACATAATTTTGTAACTCTGGGCTGCATTCTAGGTATTTTCCTTGAATCTCTACTATGGTTTACTAATTATCACTTTAGTTATGTTTAATTTCATTTTTGACTTATTCCTTTAGTATTTAGTTTTCGTGAATATACTTTTCATTTGCTTCTTTTTCAAAACTGTCTATTTTTCATGGTATCATCTTTCCTTATGGCTTCTGTTTCTTTTTTGCTAATCATTTAAAATGTACTGATTTTATCTTTGTCGATTTTTCTTATATCTCTCTGTTTCAGATACTCTGCTCCTATATGCTCTGCCTACTAATTTTCATGGTGGTTTGCTTCCTATTGAAACACTTGACTATGATCTCAATGACAGTCTCCTCACCCCTGGAAGAGTCACATGGGCCCTGAATTGTAGAAGGGTCTCTACAGAGTGGCTTAGGGACTCAGGAGTTTCCCTTGAGCTAGGCCGGTTAGTATCTCTGGTTTGGGATTCCTACAATAAGTAGTTAGTGTAAGTTCGGATTTCACACCTCCTTTTCAGTAGGCTAGGTTTTAAATTTCCTTCCTTCCTTCCTCCTTCTTTCTTTCCTTTTTTTTCACTCAGGACTCCAGGTTGACAGCAAGCTTCTCTGCTACTTTCCTAGTCCAGTTGGCAGAATTTTTATAATCTCTTCAGAGGCTGAGCAGCCTTTACAGTGTTCTGCCTTATGCCAGTCTCTCAGATTCCAGCCTGAGTGATCCAAGATGATATTTCTTGTTACCATGCAGCCATTATGTCTCTGGTGTTCAGCCTCTGGACCCTATCTCACTGAGCTTTCATTTCTCAGTGTGAGCTTACTGTGTTGATCATGCTTTCCATCTTTGGTTTTGGCATGTGATGATTTTTATTTTCTTCTGGGCATTTTTTCCCCTTACATTTTATTTAGCGGTTCTAGTGTTTATGGTAGGAGTCACTGTCTGCTTCATCTTGGTTCGCTTTGTAGTGATGAGTTCAGTTTTTCTTTTTAACCTCCTAAATGCCCTGTTATGCCTATCCCCTACTTTGCTATCCTTACAGCTTAAGTACTGTTTTTGTCATTTCTTGCCTAGAATTGTGTTATAACTAGCTACTCTGCCTCCAGTGTTTTGTTTATTCCATATTAAAAGTGGCTCTCAGTGGTCTTTCTGTAATATAAACATGGTCCTTTTCATCTCCAGGTATAATACACATCAGTGGCTTCCTGTCACCTATTACCTTTAGGAAAAAGAAAAAGAAAAAAGCTCTAAGCACTTTTTCACCTAGCAACTTTTACTTTACAAACTCTTACATACCAGAACAAACGTGCATCAACTGTGCCCACCACCATCAGATATTGTTTATAGTTATGCATAAGCGTTTTAGTTTGTGGTTGTCAAGTTTGTGTTATTTGTGTTCATTTTTATAACGTTTTATAAATCTCAGTAATTCCGTCATAATTAGTAGCCGCAAAAGCATAGGGTATTGAAAATGTTATAAGATGGCATACTATTATGATGGATTAAAAGGAAAACTTTATGTAATATCCATTGGCTTCTTCTATAGTATCACTTTGGACACATGTGTAAATAGTCTCTCAGAAGCTAACATGTTGAAAGAAGAAGAGCTGCCCCTGGAATATCAAATCTTCTGTAATCTAGCCATGGTTTTCCTCATAAGTTTCATTTCTTACCAATACTTTTACTAGATATACCCTCTGCTACTCCATACCAAACTTATACCTTATTCTCTCAGTACTTTTATGCCTTCTTCACATTCCCTAGTCTGGGGCAGATGCCCTTCTGCCTCCTTGCATACTTCTATCATAATACTATAGCAGTATACATAATTTTCTACTTATCAAGTTTTTTCTACACTAACTCCTTGAAGGTAGGTCTCCATCTTTTATTTCTTTCTCCAGTTTTTAGTACAATAATAGCTCGTAGTTCTTCAGTGATATGTTGAAGAATAAGTACATAGGTTGAATGAAGTCATAGATGCTGAGCTGAAATATGCTAAGAACTATAACTTTTTGTTTTTGCTGGTTTATATGGTAATTGCATGATCTGTGTACTTAAACATGAAACATAGCTATATAATGCTGGAGAAATATGGACTGTCTCTTTTGGAAACTTAGTGTTAGTTATCAATCTTTTTAGAAAAGCCTATTATATATTCTTTATCACTGTCCTACTGTCACTTTATACTTAACAATTAAATAATTGTCTTTTCCTATTAGCATTCTTATTATTCTGATTTTTTTGTTTCCTTCACTTAAGAAGTTGTAGAATTTCAAGAGATCTGCCAATATTAGAATGTAAAAACATAAATAAAGAGTTATTAATTTTTCTATTTCTTTAGATACACCTAAGCAACATAACCAGGAAAATGATTGTAGAAGAGCCACTGATACACTAGGAACTGTATGTGATCTAGCCAACAGGTAAAACAAATTTGATTTTCATATTGATTTTTTCCTCCTTTATTAATTTTTGTCTCATTTTTAGCTAGTTTTTAAGCTTCTCTACTATGGGATAGTCCATAATTTTCTTCTCTTAATCAGACAGTATTTTTCCACTGCTAATCTATATTTTCAGGAAAGACTCAACATTTCTGATGCATGGGCATATATTTTTTCTATTTTTCTATTATCTAAATGTTGGGATTCATGGGGATCATCTAATTTTTGAAGGAAAAAACATGGAAATTATCTGATGAAAATTTGAGAATTTTTGTTTTTTTATGTATGTAAACTTCTTTGAAACCAGTTGTAGCTATTGACTAAATCCAAGAGTTCAGGGACTTTTGAGATCATCTACTCTGGTAGTCTTCAGTCTGTATTCTATTGTGCCCTTTGGTTCTGTGAATGAATCTAATTTAGCCTGTGGGCAGTCCAAACTTTCCTACTTCAACCTGAACAGCATATAATATCTGTATTATATTTTGGTGTATTTGTATTACATTTGATATAATATTATATATGAAATATGCCATTTGATAAAAAAGAGTTCTCAAAAAAAAAAGACTTCTGATTTAATCAGATACCAAAATTTAACATTTAAAAAACCTGAACTTACTTAGTTTATTGTAACTTCCTTCAGGAGCATTCTCATTTTCTTTATTGCCTGTTTTCTCTATTATCCCATTTTGGCCCCTGAAACTGATGGCAGGTAATATAAGGGAAAATCTCTAAACTAAATATATGTAATCAGCTTGTGGAATATATTTTTTTAAATTAAGTAGCAATCAAATACAGACATACTAAACAGATTCTTTTATTTTGTTTTTTTTTTTTTCCTGTTACCCTTTGTCCCGAGTTAGGTATTTTTCAGTCCAATTTCCCCATGTAAATGAGGCACAGATTTGGAAACAAAATACTTAGAATAATTCTAAAAGTAAATTCTAAATTTTAAATGAATTGAGGTCCTTTTTATACTCTGAATAAGTCGAAACACCATAACATGGGTCAAACTTATACAGTAGTACCCCTTTATCAGCAATTTCAGTTCCTGCAGTCAGCCATGTTCCATAAATATTAAGTGGAAAATTCCAGAAATAAGTTTTTAATTGTGTGCTGTTTTGAGTAGCAGGATGAAATCTTGGGCCGTCTGGCTCTCTCCTGCCTGGGATGTGACTTATCCCTTCTTCCAGAGTATCCTCACTGCCTAGCCATTAGTAGCTGTCTTGGTTAGGAGATGAACTGTCGGGGTATCACAGTGCCTGTGTTCAAGTGACCCTCATTTTATTTACTAATGGCCCCAAAATGCAAGAGTAGTGATGCTGACATTTTAGATATGTCAAAGAGAAGCTGTGAAGTGTTTCCTTTAAGTGAAAAGGTATGTATATAACATACCTGTATATAAAACATGGTATGTATAGAGTTTGGTACTATCTGTCATTTCCGATATCCACTAGGGGTCTTGGAATGTATTTCCCATGGATAAGGGGGTGGGGCACTACTGTATGTGAAATTGAGCTATTGGTAGTTTCCTCTGCAGTAATTTTTTGGTTCAGAGGAGGTCAGGATGAGTTGTGGAAGAATTATATTTTTATTCTTAGATCTGGATGTGATGTTGATTTTCTGAGTACCTAAAGACATAATGAAATCTGTGAAGACTAGATATTGAAGAGAAATAGTGGAGTTATTAGGCTTTTATCTTCTTATCACAGTTGTTCTTAAAGCATGCTAGCGGGGAATAGTTGGTGCCTCCCAATCTTAATTATGTTTTTGGTTTGTCTTCCTGTGAGAGAGCATATTAAATATGTTGATTAAAAGTCTCTCGCTGGACTAAAGATTGATGGAGTTAGTAGATTAGTTAAAAAATCAGATTTTATTTATGAACTTTATTGAACTTTAAGATTCTTTCTTGAAGTAGAATTTTGTACTAAGATGTGTTATCAGAATTCTACAGGAGCCAGACACAGCTTGTAAGAATTTAATTTAAATGACTTCTCTTAATATGGGAAAAAGAAATCGTATAAATATATTTTGATCTCCACATTTGTCTTCTTATCCTTTTCCTAGCTCATGGATCTTTTAATTATCTTTTGATACTTTAATTATAGGTTAGGATATTCAAGGGAGGTAGGGGAAGGGAAGGCTTTTGATGATGAAGGATAAGTGCTAAATGGGATATGAAAGGTTATTACTGCCTGATGGCAGAAGAGAGGTGAAGAGTTGAGTTACTGGGATGTGGAGATAAACTTGTTCAGAATTCTTTACTATAAAAGGTATTTTATAATAAAATATTTTATTAGTAACGTAATGTGGGTGGATTGTATGTAAAGAAAATAATGCCTTTTTTGCATGTAGTTATACTAAATTATTATACTAAAAATTTTATTGGCATCTTATATCAGTATCAATGTAGTTAACTGGAAATTCATATGTGGATATAATCAGTATAACTCTTCAGTTAAAAAACATGGAAAGAATATAGTTTTTAGAGTGTATTATTAGCCTTTTCACATGCAGTTTTCATTCACAGGTACTAAAATATAAATAGTCTTCTCTGTAAATCTCATGTCTGGTTTTGGTCAGATGAGCTGATGGAGGCTTCACCACACTTAAAACCAGAATTCAGTGATTGATGATGCCTTTATTATATACTGTGGACACTACCTCTTTTTTCAATAGTTTCTGGAAGTGAGTTCCATGATATTTCTAGTAATGGTGATGTGATTATTTTTAGACCTTTAACCACTATAGTTTCTCCTTTACTGCATTTCAAAGATAGGGCAGTATGATCTTGCATGCCTGTCAACAAGGTATCCTTAGTCTTAGAAATTGAATTTCAATATTATATCTTTCTCTTTTTATAAACCTACTTACTATTTCTGTTAATTGTAGACATATTGTAACAATACCACCAAATAAAAATGAAAAATTGTTAACCAAAATTTTTAATAAATCGCTTGTCAGATTATTTCCTCAGGATCATTTTTAGGCATTTTTTTACAATCATAAATTTAGTTCTAATCAAAGCATGGATATAGTCTTGTATTATAAAATACAAAATTTCCTAAATATTACCATAGTATAAATACAGTTTTTTTAGTGTGTTGTATGTTTACTTAACATTACCAATTATTACTTGTAATGGCTTTGTAACATTTCATTTATTTTTAGACTTAAGTTTTTCTAAAATTTTTACTCCTAAAAAAAGCATGTCATTTTCTTTTTTTTCTTTTGGAAGTGCTCTTTCCTTAGGAGCAAGTCCCGCAATGGGATCAGCACCCTTTCTTTTGCTCTTGTACCATGCCAGAATTTCATGGGCCTCAGTTTTGGCAAGTAGATTGAGAGTAAGGACTGAGCCAGAACTGCCTTAAAGTTGTTTTGGATTGAGATATTAGCAGTGCCGACCGCATGTTGCCAGTTCAGAAATGAGAGAGAAGGTATAGAATATATTTCCATTTTTCTCTATTATGAGGCTTTGCAGGATAAAGTAGAAAAAAATTTGGTAGCATCTGTAAGAACCTTATCCTTAAGTAACATTCATCGATCAAGTCAATCTGTCAGTCAGTTACAGATATGTGTTGCATTATCAAGTATCAGGCACTGTTAGCCCCTGGGAATAGCCTTTAGAAAGACATAGTCTTCGTCTTCAAAGAGCTCACCATCTCGTGATGACATCTTAATGGCCTTGGTTCATGGGTTGCTGGCCCTGCTTCAAAGGGCTTTTGATCATTTTAATGTTAAGTTTTTGGAAAAACTAAGATAAAATTGCAGTAGATAGTTCATCTTTTGCCTTTGATGTATATAGATTATGTCCTGTTGAGGTGAAGCTGAAGCTTGAGCAGTTTTAGTGCTTTTGCATTGTTTGGAAGGTAGATGATGATTCTAAAAAAGACATATTTGAAAAACTTTGAAAAAGCATATTTGCTATTTTATAAAATATCTGAAAAGCTGTTAATTTTATATTTCTGGCTGTGAACAGAAGCAAAGCCCTGTCATGGTTGATGTTGAAAGTGGTCTCTGGTTATCCTGCCTTTTATATTACCTAGAATAGAGAAGCTTTTGGCCGTGAATAGACCCAGTCCATGATTAAATTTGATGAAGATGAATGGTTAAAGTTATCATTGCTTTGAAGGCTTCAGAAATTTAATAACTTATTTTGTAATTATAATGAAAATATGCATAAGGTTTTTATGTTTATTCAAAGGGACAAGATAATCTAAGATTAAAGAATACTATGTGTAGAATGCAGCATACTGAAGTTGAATAACTTTGACTTTATGGTAAATGTAATTATTTGCTGTCTAGTAAAATTCAGCATAAGATACGATTTTGGATATGAAATAGCTAAAGAATCTTAAAAGAAAGAACTGCTACAATGAACTATGATCTAAAGCCAGAAGACATTATAATAATGTGATTCTAATTAATTGAATTTGTTCTTACCCTGTACTCAAGTTCTTGAGTGTTCATCAAATCATTTAACCCTTGTAAAAAAATGCTCTCAACCTAAAAATATACAGCAGGTAAGGCAAATATTCATAATTTGGGAGGCTGATACACAAATTGGGCTTAAGTACTGCTCTAATTGTCACCATACCTCCCTAGAATAAACTGCCTTTTGATGACCGGGACGAATTGAGTGAAATCGTAACGGACAGATACGGGGCAGACAGTGTCTTTAGAATATTCAGATACATGAAGTGAATTTTATTTTTTCCTACTCATAACTTGGGTTGTTATCTTTTTTTCTTTTTAGCCCTGCTTCTTTCCTGTTGCAGCCAGTTTCATCATCAGATAGAAAAAGTGTTACACTATTTGAAAAGGTACATTTTAAAACAATTTTTAATTAATTCTGACCATACTAACTTATGATAAAATATTAATTATTTTTATTGATATCCCAATTAAATTTTAATTTTCACATGTGCCAGTATTTGCACATTAGTACCATTTCTATTTATATATTCACTGTTGCTTCTAAATGAGAATATGAGAAAAGAACCTCTAATGAAGATGATGCATGATTATTAAGGTTTTATTTTATTTTTATTTATTTATTATTTATTATTATTTATGCCTACAGCACTTTTCTTCCTAGGTGGTCTCCCATTCAAGTACTAACCAGGCCTGACTCTGCTTAGCGTCCAAGATCAGACATCGGATTTGTTCAGGATGGCATGGCCATCGGCCATGGACTGTGGCTCCATTGGGGCACAAACCCAGGACCTTCTGTGTGTAAAGCAGACATGCTGTCACACTATAGAACCATGTCCTATTAAGGTTTTAACAGTATATGTCTATCTTCTTCAGGACACGAAGATGAGAACACCTAGAAAGGATAATGAAACAATTTCTAAGAAGACACTGGAATTTGAAATGGAAGACCTCCCATCATCAAATACTGCAAAGAATGTAGAGAGTAGTGCATTTGGAGAGCCCCTGCCAGTTAAAAAAAGTGATCCATTCCAAAAAGAGCAAGATTATCTGGCAGAAGAGGTTAGAAAAGGATTTTAACAAGTATACCAAATTATCTGTTATTTCTTCTATAGTGTTGTGATTATAAGTGAAGTACAGTTAATTATTGATTTATTAGAGATAATTTGAGAAAGGAGGTCAAGATAATAAAAATGGTTAAAGCAAAATTGGTCCTCAAATGTAGAAATAGATTTCTTATAAACTTATTAAGAGTACATCCATGGTTTAGAACTCATGTCCCATCCTATAAATATCCAGAAGTATAAAAATAATACATCTATGATATTTTTGAGATTAACTATTACATTAGTTGTTGGGTAAATATAATCAATTATACTCTGTTAAATACTCTGTGAATGTTGTCTTTTGCTTAGCTGAGCTTCCTTTTTTTTTGAATATTAGATCAAAGACTACAGTATCACATTATTACTGAACAAAGGTTTTTGTCCTGCATTCTAAATTTTTTAAAAACTGATTAATTCCATCATTGTTCATGATCTTTGTTTTCCTAACCAGCTTTGTTCCTTCATGCTATTCTACTTTATTGGCAAGTGACCATATGATAGTACTATTGCTCAGTAGTAATACTGAACTCAGTTTACACAAATTAAATGCTGAAGCCTTTTTTTTTTTTTAGGGGAAGCAACCCTTGGTTGACCTCATAGATTGCAAGGACCTTGTCAGTTTACAATCCCTTATTTTTTTATTTTTTTATGCTTGCAGCACCTGGTCTTCCTAGGTGGTCTACAAGCCATTCTTTAATGTTACTTATATTACAGTTTCCTACAACATCACTTAGCATTGTTTGAATTTGGATAAGTAGCCAGAGAGTAAATTAGCTACTTTATATTCCTGAGAGAATGAAAGAAAAATTTGGTTTAGTGATTCAGGTATTGGAGTTCCCTTCTCTATCTCAGTTCTATCTCAGTTCTGATTAAAGTAATGAATAGTGTCCAAATAAGAGAGCTGGATGTCAGTCATTTTTCTTGGTTGTAACATGGGGAGGTTGGGCAAGTTTCATGGTCTCTAAATATTCTGTTGTTTCTCTTTGTTAGTTGATTACAGTAAAGAAAAGATGGTCAGTTGGTCTTTTTTTCTTTTCTGATATGGAAGGAAAAGAACATTTTTTGGTTAAAAGAATGTTATTAAGCTCAAAGATGTGGTGGATAGTAGTGTAGGTCACTGTGTAGTCAAAACTATCTCTAAATCTTCCCAAGTTTCAAGATCCTTATCTTTTCTTTTCTTTATAATGGGATATATAAGCGAGGAAACATTGTGTTGATTTCTATTTGGCTTTTAAGAATTGTGCCTAGACAGTCTTTAGGGATTGTCTGAGAGCTATATTGTTGAGCTTATTTTTGTGTCATCTGTTACGGGAAGGTTTGCTGACTGAAGTGCTTTTTGTTATTATCAGGACTTTTCTTGCATTCTACCAATGAGCTTAATTTGGGGGTAATTACTTTTTCTGTTCTGTTTTAGGTTGCGAGGACAGTTTTATCTGATTCACCACAGCTCTCTACAGGAAAAGAAGTAAAACTAGAGCAACTGATTGATTCTTTAGTTTCTAACCCGTTCTTAACAAGGAACCAAATTCCTCGAACTCCAGAAAACTTGAGTAAGTTTATAATGCTTTCTGTCACTTTTTTTCTTAGCCATTACTTCTATAAGAACCATGGTCTGACAGATCTTCTGGAAGTTCACTTTAAAACTCTTTTATATCTTTAAGTTTAGTGGTAGTGGCTCCTTGTTTCGATGTAAGGGACTTTTTATTGAATTATTAAATGTGGGCACTCTCACTTGTATAGCAGTCCTCTTTAGCAGTATTATTTTGCACTGGTACTGTACAGTTTTGTTTTTGTTGTATAACTTGACTCTTTCCTAGAAAATAGTTGATCACTTTTAAAAAATCCTCTACCTCCACATCTGATCTGTGATCACATTTATAGAGTATAGAGGCTGTTTTCTCCTAGTCAACAAAGCAGCATCAGCCAAAAACTACGTATAGAGATCTTTTCTACCCTTCCTAAAGCTAGCCAGAACGTCCAGAACTTTTTTCTTATAACCTATAATTTTTGTCAGCAAAGTTTTGATATTGTTGTCCTTATGTAGGCACATAATCATGGTTGAGCGATTAAATATAATTTCCATTATGCTGCTAGAAATGACATATTTAAAGTGAAATTGATTCACTTCAAATAGAATCCACCACAGCCTGACGGTGGTCGGCAAACTTTAGCCTACAGAACAAATCTGGCCTGCCCTGTGTGTTTTTGTAAACAAATTTGTATTGAACACAACCTTGCTCATTTGTCAACATGTTAATGGCGGCTTTCATGCTGCAATGGCAAAGTTGAGTAGTTGTCATAGACCGGATAGCCTGCAAAGCCTAAACTACTATCTGAACCTTGGCCCAAAAATATCTTTTTAATACATGCAATTTGTATATGCTGTGCGAAAATATATGCACATTTCAGAACAGCTTTTGTTATTTGTGTGTTATCAGTTGGAGATGGAGTTGTTTGATGTTGTTGGGCTTTGGTATATTGTGGGAGCCTTATCATCCAACCAGCATATCTATGGAACATAGTAGCTTTATCTTGAGCACTAGAAATGAAATGTTTAATTGCATGCTGTGTTTGCGAATATTAGTAAATTGTGTTTTCCCTCCCTTCATTTAATTAGTAAGTGATATTAGGAGCTCATGGAGAAAAGCTGTTGAAATGGAAGATAACAGAAGTACAGAACCAGTTCAAATGGATACTGAACATAGAAAAATATTGCCAGAATCCTTACGTGTGTTGCATAATCAAAAAGAATTTAGCATGGCCAGTTTTTTCTCAGCAACCACTGAATTTGATTATAGCCATTCTCATTTGCCTGAAGAGAAAATTGTTTCAGATTGCCTCAAGTGTTCGCCTCAGAAACGTGTGGTGACCAGTCTCATAGATAAACCAACGACACAAAGTCAGTCAGATTTGTTAAATAAGAAGATAATTTGCAAGCAAGATTTGGAGTGTACTGCTTTACAGAACAAGCTTCTAGAAACTACCCAAACAGAGACGCTCTCTCCTGCTGTAAGCAGTAGGAGAGATGTGATAGGTAGCAGTGAAGGTGAATATATTAAAATATTGGAATACTCGCCAGCTTCTTACAAAGAACCTTCCATGCATAAAAGTATGTTATGGAATTCTTTTCAGATATCAAGTGGAATTAGTTCCAATAGTTTTAAGGATACTGATTTTGGCATATTACATGAAACTCTTCCAGAAGAAGTTGGCCACTTAAGTCTTAATAGCTCCAGCAGTACAGAAGCCAATTTTAAACTGGAACCAAATAGTCCTATGCAAAGTGGCATTTTTCCAGAAGATGTTGTGAGAGAAAGACAGACGACTCCAAAATCAGATTTAAATTTACAGGCCATTTCCAGTAGATATGAGGCTCTGAAAAAATCTCTGTCTAAGAAAAGGGAAGAAACTTACCTCTCTAATTCTGAAATACCTGAAGGACACAAACCACAATTGAGCCCTACTCCCTCAAACATGCAAACAGATGGTATGTATAACTTTTTGGATACTCATGATTTGCACATTGACTATACAAAACCATCTTTACGCACATCCCTTTCACCACTAATTAAGTTTTCTCCAGTGGAACAAAGACCGAGGACCCCAATATCATGTCATGGAGAACTACCTAATTTAAAAGGTAAGATAAAATAGATCTGTACATGTTGATCAGTTGAAGTTTTCTCTCAACTTTTCATAAAAATAGTGTGCAGTGAATGCTACATGAGCTTTGTTAATGTGACAAAACATTCTTCTTTCAACTAGGATGAGAAGAGGGAACCCATCACTTTTATGGTTACTTTCAGAATCTCTAGTGATGTGTAGGTAGTTTACAATTGGTATGAGACAGGATTGGAAAACAAAACCAAAACCCCGAAATCTGTTGCTTTTGTAATACAAGCTACTGAAATCTCGACAGAATCTTCTTGGCTAGTGGAAGGAAGATGGTTCTAAAGAAGTTGAGAAACACTATGTTAAATATCATTTTTGTAATAATATCTATGATTTGCTTTGAAATAAATTTGGTGGGGGTGGGGAGACAAAACAAGTTAGGTGAGTACATTAGTTTTCTAGGGCTGTGGAAACAAAGTATCTGGAACTGAGTGGCTTAAAACAATAAAAATTTATTGTCTCTGGAGGCAGTAAGTTCTGGAGGCTAGAAACCAACATCAAGGTGTTGGCAGAACTGTGTTCCTTCTGAAGCCACCAGAGGAAAATCCTTCTTGCTTCTTCTAGCTTCAGGTAGCCCTGGGTGTTCTTTGGCCTGTGGCATCATGACTCGATTCTCTGCCTCTGTCTTCGCATGGTATTCTCCCCTTCAGTGTCTGTGCACTTTCTTACTAGGATGCCAGGCATGCAGATTAAGAGCCCACCGTACTCCAGAATGACCTCACCTTAACTAATTATATCTACAATGACCTTATTTCCAATAAAGCCACACTCTGAGGTCCTGGGGTTAAAACTTCAATATACCTTTTTGGGGGACACAGTTTAACCCATTAGCTATTAATAATAAATAATTATTGAATTATTGAAGCTGGATGATGGATACATTGGGTTAATGATAATCCTCTTTTGTATATTTTGAAAATATTCATTGTTAAGAGTTTAAAGCATGTTAGAACACATATAGATCTGGTGATACTCTTTACATATCACTTTGATTTGCCCATGATAATTAAATACTGGTATATTGAAAAGTATTCTAAGAGGGATGTATTGATATTTTCCAGAGAGTATCTGGAGAATACCTCAGTGAGAATAATGGTAATTATATCATAGTTAAGTATTTGTATGTGAATTTTTTACTTAAGAAAACTGAAATTTGCTACTAAGAATCTGTCCTATTTTTTTTTTTGCTTATCCTTTTCTCCTTTTTAAAATCAATTTTGCAGAAGAAGAAATTTTAAATAAGAGCCTTGATACAAAAGAATCTCCATTCGACTTGATGAAGCAGTAGCCCTGTTAATTTAACTGATGTCTTCAATTGAAGCAAGCTGATTTAAAAACTGATTTATAATTTAAATACACATTGGAAGTGTAATTCTTTTTTCAAGGTCTAAAAAGACTTAAACAGTGCCTTTTAGCTTCCTCTAATGTTTTTAGGTAAGAAGATTATGTTTGGATTTTCTCTTTGTATTATTGTATGGGGTTGAAATGTGAAGTATTTGGAAAGTAAACGTCAAGTTACATGAAGCCATTTGATTTCTTGAATCTTGTAAGCATTAAGTAAATGGCAAAGTAGTAGTTTAATTTATTAGTTTTAATTTCAGTTAATTAAGATAAGGATGAGTGGTTTTTGATGTACTTTTATTAAGTGGTTAACATAATAACCATTGAATACAATGATCTTTCGTTTTAGGGAAATATACAACTTATTGTTTCTTAATGGAACATTCCGATACTAACCAAAAAAAGTGAGAAAAATAGTGCCTTGAGATGTGTAGTCAAAATGACTAAGTTTAAGTTTGAGAAAGCTCTAAATGGGCTTAATGATTACTCAAGTAGGTTGATCCTGAAAAATGTTTGGTCGAATGAAGTGCATGTGATAGTAAGTGAAGACTGGGGCAGAAGGAATTTAGAGAAAAGGAAAAAGGTAGAGAAGGAGATGACTATACACTTTTAAGGAACACTAACTATAAATCCATTTAGTGGGTTGTATAGCAGATTTATATTTAGTCTAATTTAGACTTGGAGAATTTAACTCTAGTTTTATATTTTAACAAAAATAAAAATTAAAAAATTTATGTGTCGTTTGGTTTTTTTTGGGGGGAGGGTAGTGTTTTGAGGGAGAGGAGCTAATTTTGTTTATGTTACTTTCCTCGTAAACCATTAGTTCCCCGCTGCCTACAGAATAGCCTCAAAATAACTTGAGGAAACTGAATTTTGGGGTTAAGTAACTTGTTCAGTGTCACGCAGCTACGTCAGTGGTGAAGCTAGGATTTGATCCTATTTTCCTTCAGTAATAAATCTCAAAACCCCATAGAAATAACTAAAAGGCCAATAGGATATGGCTGCAGGGTTGGCCTCCTGTAGATCTTCTGGACTCCGAGTGGGAGTCAGATGTGAGGCCTCTTGTATAGTATCCTGCCTCACTTATGGCCCACAGCCAAGAAAAGAGCTTATCTCTAGCATCAAAGTGAATACATGCCATGGCCCTCTGAACCAAGAGGAATGAGCACACACTGGAAGCGTGATAGCACCTACAGTACTCCTCTGTAGCCCCAACTTTTAACCATCAAAACCTTTTCCCTTTGCTAAGAAATTGGCAAGGAGAGAAAAGGGAAAGGGAGAGTTCTGGAAGTGGATGGACCTAATAGTTGATCTTCCTTCACTCATTTTGGGCCAACTGTCTCTCAGTTGTTTGTTCAGTCCCAGTTTGAAGGCCAGTTTTTGTTGTGTGTTTGAGAAAAGATAGCAGAAAAAAGCACAAACTTGCAGTGGAAAAGAGGAAAAGCTCCTAAGGTGCTGTATTCCTTTATTAATACAATGAATAAAGGACTCTACAGGTAAACTGGGAAACTAGTCTGCCTTAAGAAAACTGAATCCAAAATTAACATGTTGGAGAGGAGGTAGAGCCATCATTATCTACAGACTGCCTGGGCCATTCCTACCTAGCTACTTAATACATATAATTTCCTTTAATTCTTATAACTGTAAGATAGTAGAAGGAGTAATAGAGGAATCTACATAGGGGACCTTCATATTTGAACTCTTCTGGAATTAGCAATGTAATTAATGGAATTTAAACAAAGAAGTGACGTGATCAGAACAGACCCTTGAAGTCAAAAAGCTGCTATGTAGGCAATATTGGAGAGGGAAGGTCTAAATACAGCCAAGTCATAATCAAAATGGTTTAGGAGAAAGTGAAATTTGAGATTTTTAGTGTTACTGAAATGCTTTAATGAGTATGGCTCTCTAGAAACCTTAATTCACAAATCTGAAGCTGGAATACTTTACCTTCGTCTTCCAGATTATCACAAGTATAGCTGTCCTTGAAGACGCAGAACAAATCTCACTTCCACCTTGAAATCTTCATCTACCCTTTCCATGGGCCTATCCTTTCTCTGAAATCTGTGGTTTATCTTAACTTTTATTCATTTAGTATTTTTCACTTAATTGTTTTTATTATACTTTCTTTTCCATGGTTGTGTGTGCTCTCTAGCTATACCGATTATATACATAGCCATATGTACACCCGTGTAGATGTGTGTGGGAGGATGTGTCCACACATGTACTCAAATGAAAATACTGAACTATTGGAATTATTTTCTTTGCCTCTTCTGTGATGGAAGTAAAGGTAAAGAGGGGTACTTTATTGTTGTAAATATACTTTTTCTCATTATATACATAGATTACACAGAATGTACCTTGTCTTATTCACTATTTGTAAAATAAAGTTGTGTAAACTGGCTTCTCTGTCAGTTTGAAACTTTGGATAATGCCAAAATGTCCTAACTATTTTAAATGTTTAAAGAGGACAAGCATGTGATGTTACTTAACATTAAAAATGTTATCTAGTAGAATAAAGACTATTTGAGGTTAAAAACATTTGGGAGTAATTTAACTGAAAACAAAAATATAAGTGTTTTGAAACCATTCTTTTCCATGTGTTTCTTAACCATGATCTATGAAGTCAGTTTTATCTATAGGAAAAACAGGAATTCCTTGTTTTTTTTTCCTACTCTAAGAATACTAAAGGACATTTTAAGGACATTTTCCTCAATGTAAGAAAAGTATTTTCTAAAGCAAAATTCTCTTCACATTAATTGCAGATAGTTTTTTCCTCATGTGCTTGAATGTCAAGTTTACATCCTAAATTTAGTATTTGTGAGTCCTCTATGGGACTATTTGTAAATATGTTCTACATACTCATACTCTAGTCTTGAATAAACATTCAATATTATACCACCTGGCTCTGGAATTTCCTGTACATCAAAAAGAATCATGCCCTGCGAATCATAAAACGATCACGGTCACATTTAAAGTTATCAGTAACCTGATCAGCAGAAATTTGTGAGGTTCAGTGATTCAGGTTAAGAGTGTTTTATTACTGCCATTTTAATTACTAGATTTACTAAATGTATTTTAAAGTGATTTTAAAGAGTGCATCTGTACTTCAGAGTGTTTTTCTGGAGTCTTTATATTTATTGCAAAAGGCCCTAATTAGATGAGTTTAATAATCAGGTTGCTCTGTAGGTAGGGACCGTCATCCACAGCTGCTGCTATAGTGTTTAAAAAATGTTAAAATACCTTTATAAAGCCTTGGAAATTCTAAAGTCCTATCAGTTGTATTTAATGTCTGTATACAGAGCTAATGTCTCATTTGTAAAATGAATTGATCAGGTTTCTTGGTTCTAAAATACAGAGATTGCAGTTGAAACAATCTTTAAGGCAGCTGGAAAGGGACATTTTAGGTTTGTTTTCTGATTTCAATATACATTGTCAATCCAAATTAGGAATCTCAGAACCCTCCCCCCGAAGTAGGTAACATAATCTGATTCATTATTATCTAATTTCCAAATAAACAGATGGGAAATTGATTTTGTCCAAAGTGAGTAAAACACAGAAGTCACTTCACCCTTGACTTCAGTTTCCTCTGCCTGTAAAGTTAGGGGAATTATATAAATAATATACATCTAAAAAAATGCTAGGACTTTTATGATTAACTTTTGTCAGTAGAGGCAATAATGGGGTTGTAATAGAGGGGGAGGATCTGTAATCAAATTGTCTAGGTTCAGCTGTATGTCCAATTAGTCATAGCAGTTTTCTCATGTTTAGAGATAAAAAGTAATTTACTTCATAGGTTGAGGATTAAATAAGAAAGTAAACATTAAGTATTTAAGAGTACCTGCCATTTAGTAAGAACTCAAATATGTAAGTTCCATGTCCAGTAATTTTGGGGTTGGGGGCAAGAATGGCTCAGTCAGTGGTGGTGATAGCTGACAGTACTGAGTATGTGCCAGGCACCATTCTAAAAGCTTTCCATGTTGTTTTGAATCCTAACAAGCCTATTTTGTAGTGCTATTACCCACATTTTACAAATGAGGAAACGAGAAATAAAGTACTTCACCCAGTTCACAGCACTAGTAAGGGAAGAGACTAGACTACTTAACTCAGGTCAGGTGGTCTAGCTCTAGAGCCAATACACTTAATCACTCTGCTACAGGTGCTATGAAACACTGCTGACGGGCCAAGATCACAAAAGATAAAATTTACCAGTTAAGCAATACTTGTGGGCAGAATCTTGAGATTTACATATTAACTACCTTCAAATTATTTTCAAATAAGACCATATTTTAAATTGCTAACAGCAAATGTTTATTCATGATTGAAGCCAAGAATTTATAAATGCATTTTAATACCTTGCTGATAAAATAGTAACATTCCATCTTTGCAATCTTGTAAGGAATACAGGAAGATATTGTAAAGGCTTAGATTTGTCTATTATAACCAGGTAATCAGAACACACACACACCACCTATTTTAGTGTTACACCATACTAACTTTTCAGAAAGGCCATCTTGAAGCTCTACTGGATAGCTGAGTAAATAGCGTCCAAGGTTTAAAGACTGGGGAGTAGGGAAGAAAGATGGAGTAGTAAGCAGCACACATTTCAAAGCCCACTTTTAAGCACACGACATTATGAATACTAAAAAAAAAAGATGCGGGGAAAAAAGGCAATTAAGCATTTTCAGAAAGCTTTTGGCGATATTCAACGCATAAGGAGGCTGTGCTTGGGACCATCCACTCTCTCCAGCTTCTCAAAGTGTTTCCTGGCATTGCGAATGTTGATCAGAGTAGCTGCAGACGGGATAGACGGATCGGACATAACCACCATCACGTACGTGTTTGATGTGAAGATGTCGATGAAAGCAGCGAAGTTAGAATTCCTGACTTCCATGCTCTGGAAAGAAGCGGCCAATTTACTGCAGCTCAGCTTGAACTGCTTAATGATGTTGCTGATCTTCTCAAATCGGTGGACGTCACGCTGCTCTTTGCATTGGTAATGGGAAATGACCAAGAACGTAGCTCTCTCGAACAGCAGAACTTCGTCGGCCTCAATAATTTGGGCAAAATTCCTTAGGTTCATCTCCAGCTGCTGAACGTTGGGAATCAGCTGATAGACAATACTGGACCAGGCTTTATAGAGCGTTTCATCCCAGATGGATGTTCGAAAACAAGCGCACTCCAGGGGGCGAGACAAACGCCTCAGGTCTTCCTCTCTCTCTTTAAAAATCAGGTCACGCTGATCCTCCTGAACCAGATCCATTTTGTGCACCAGGCAGAAGATTTTGGCATCAGGAGAGTTCTGGAGGATGGCCTCCAGACACGACTGGTAATAATGCATGTCCTTTTCCAGTTCGCGGCTCTCCACGTCAAACACGTAAATCAGCACTTCCACATTACGGAAGATGTTGTCTCGCTGGCTGGTGAAGTAATTTTCCATGAAGGTGTCCTGACCGCCACAGTCCCACAGGTTCAGCACCAGGTTGCCCAGAAATCGGACGTGGGAGTGCTCCACATCAATGGTGGCACCCAGGCGTCGGGTGTCACGAGCAATATAATTTGCAAAGATAATCGACCTCATGCTGGTCTTTCCCGACCCGCTCTTCCCCATCAACAGCACCTTTTTCTTCATGGCTGTATTTGGCATCACCCGCCGGAGCTGCCGCGGACTGGGCCTTAGAGCGCGGCCTAACTGCAGCGCGGAGGGCGGGAAGGGTCGGGCGTTGCGGGGCCTCCGCAGGCTGGGCCGCGCAGCTGTGCAAGTCCGGGAAGCCGAAAGCGCGAGTTGGGGGCTGGAAAGGCCGCAGCCAGGCGAGCTTTTCCTCAGAGGAGAGTGCACTGGGGAAAACGGCTGCAACAGCTCGAGAGGACCGTTCGCCTTCCGGAGAGGTGAGTCGCGGCGTCCTCGCTGCCACCCACTTCCGGTGGCGATCTCGCGATAACTTCTGCTCTGGGCCGTCACCGCCTAACGAGCTTTGATAAACTGCTCTTTTAATGAAACCGAGCAGGCCTCCTTTTCCCCCCGCACCCCCCGCCCCGAGAAAATAGAAGGAGAACCCAGGATTCTGGTGTTCGGTTCTCCTCTTTCAACTGGGTTTACGGTTGCACGGTGTACATGTGTGATCAGGAGAATGCTGCCATCTCGCGGCCAACCCTCTTGCCTCGACACCACAACTGGCATTATGAGCACAGTGTGCCTGGATGGTTTTAGGCCCGGGCAGCAGACAGGTGAAGGGGAGGAAGGCATAACTTCTCAGCCCAGTTAGTTCTCCTGGTTTACTGAGTACGAGGGCAGGACAGATGAAAACTGTACGGATGAGAAAAATGAGACTTTGAGAAGTTAAGTGATGGCCCAGTGCTACACAATTAGATGGTAGTGAATCCCTACTGGACGGTGTCCTGACTTCCAGTTAGTGCTTTTTCCACTTGGGAAGCAAGTTCCTTTCTTACACCTGCTTTCCGGGTAATCTCAGACTTTAGAATTTATAATAAGCATCCCAAAGCTGAGGAAACTATAATGTGAAACCCATGCATTAGCTCAATCTTCACAATGACCCTTTGAATAAATAACCAGGTTTTCAAGTGAATAAATTGAAGCTTAGAGGGGTTAAGTAACTTTCCTGTTACACATCTACTAAGTGATGAAATGCAATTTTATTTTAAAAATATAAACAATATATCTTTAAAGTGTACAACACAATGATTTGGTAGCACATAGCGAAATGATTATTACAGTCAAGCTAATTAATGTATCGAATATAGTACTTTTTTTTTTTTCTGTGTGGTGAGAGCATCTGAAATTTACTCTTGAAAAATTTCCAGTATTCTAAACAGTGTTAACTATAGTCATCATGCCGCTGTTTACATCTCTAGACGGATCCATCCAATGTAACTGAAACTTTATACCCTTTAACCAATATCGCCTCTTCATCTCCCACCTCCCTGCCCATGGTTAACGACCATTCTACTCTCTGCCACTGTGTATTCGATTTTTTTAGGTTCTACACTTAAGCGAGATCATGCAAACTTTTTTCCTTTCTGTGTCTGGCTTATTTCACTGAGCATAGTGTACTCTAGTTTCATCCATATTGTTGCAAATGGCAGGATCTCCTTTTTAAAGGCTGAATAATATTTCATTTGTTTTTTTAAACTATTTCTTTTAATGTAAAATATTTTAGGATTTTCTGTTTAAAACTAAACACACATTCAGTTTTATAAGCCACCATGAATATTCTCCAACGCCATGTTCTACAAGTAGGTATTGACATACATTTTAGCTAAAATATATCAATAGCAGAATTCTTGCTGTCCCATAGGTAAGTTGAACATTTTTGATTTTTAGCATTTAATTTATTTAAATGTTTCTCATTTTTATATTGGATTGTAGTGATGATTCCCCCCCCAGTTTTATTGAGATATAATTGACATATAACGCTGTATTAGTTTTAGATGTACAACATAATTTGATATATGTATATATTGCCAAATAATTACCACAATAAGTTTAGTTAACATCCATCACCTCGCATATTCACAATTTTTTCTTATGATCTGAGCTTTTAAGATCTATTAGCAAATTTCAATATATAATACAGTATTATTAACTACAGTCACCATGCTGTACATTACATCTTTAGAACTTTTAAGTGGAAGTATGTACCTTTTGACCGTCTTCACACATTTTTCCCACTCCGCAACCTCTGCTTGTGGCAATCATCAGTTTCATATACCTATGAATTTGGTTTTTTTTTTTTTTTGAGATTCCACATATAAGATCATACAGTATTTGTCTTTACCAGTCTTATTTCACTTAGCACAATGCCTTCAGGTTTCATCTGTGTTGTTGTAAATGGCAGGATTTCCTTTTTTTATGGCTGAGAAATGATCTATCACATTTTCTTTATCCATCCATTGATGGAATTGGGTTGTTTCCATGTCTTGGCTATTGTAAATAATCCTGCAATAAACATGGGGGTGCAGATATCTTTTTAAGGTAATGATTTTGTTTCCTTTAGGTATATTCCCAGAAGTGAGGTTGCTGGGTCATTTGGTAGTTCTATTTTTAATTTTTTAAGGAAATGCCATATTGTTTTCCACAGTGGCTGCACCAGTTTATATTCCTACCACCAGTGTACAAGGATTGCCATTTCTCCACATCCTCACCAACACTTGTTATCTCTTGTCTTTTTAATAATAGGCATTCTAACAGGTGATATCTCATTGTAGTTTCGATTTGCCTTTCCCTGACAATTAGTGATTTTGAGCATCTTTTCATGTACTTGTTGGCTATTCGTATATCTTCATCAGAAAAATGTCTATTCAGTTCCTCTATTTTTCAATCTTATTTTTTTTCTGTTGAGGTATATGAGTTCTTTATATATTTTGGCTATTAACCTTATATCAGATAAATTATTTGCAAATATATTCTCCTATTCCGTGCATTGACTTTGCCATGAGAAGCTTTTTAGGTTGATGTAGTCCCACTTGTTTATTTTTGATTTTGTTGTTGTACTTTTGGTGTCATAACCAAAAAAAATGTTTCCAAGACAATGTCAAGGAGCTTTTTCCCCATTCTTTCTTCAGGAGTTTTATGGTTTCTGGTCTTATTTTCGAGTCTTTAATTTATTTGAGTTAATTATGTG
>NW_011888890.1:4982128-4985321 GCF_000151845.1 Pteropus vampyrus | reverse complement strand
TTGACTTTGCCATGAGAAGCTTTTTAGGTTGATGTAGTCCCACTTGTTTATTTTTGATTTTGTTGTTGTACTTTTGGTGTCATAACCAAAAAAAATGTTTCCAAGACAATGTCAAGGAGCTTTTTCCCCATTCTTTCTTCAGGAGTTTTATGGTTTCTGGTCTTATTTTCGAGTCTTTAATTTATTTGAGTTAATTATGTGTATAGTATAATGTAGAGGTTCAATTTCATTCTTTTACACGTGGCTGTCCAGTTTTTCCAATATCATTTATTGAAGAGACTATCCTTTCTCTATTGTGTATTCTTGGCTCTTGTCAAAAATTAGTTGATCATATACACCTGGATTTATTTCTGGACTCTTTTTTCTGTTTCATATGTCTGTTTTATGCCAGTACCATACTGCTTTGATTACTATAGCATTGCAATATAATTTGAAATCAAGAAATGTGATGCCTTCAACTCTGTTCTTAAGATTGCTTTGGCTATTTGTGGCCGTTTTTAGTCCCATATGAATTTTAGAAGTATTTTTTTTCTATTTCTGTGAAAAACACCATTGGCTTTATGATTGCATTGAATCAATAGATGGTTTTGAGTAAGATGGACATTTAAATAATATTAATTCTTCTGATCCATGAACACAAGATGTAACTCCATTTGTGTCTTCTTCAATTTCTTTCACTATTGATTTATAGCTTTTAGTGTACAGATCTTTCACCTCCTAAACATTTAGGAATAAATGTTTAAATTTATTCCTAAACACTTTATTATTTTCGATGCCATTGTAAATGGGATTGTGTTCTTAATTTCCTTTTCAGATAGATTATTGTTAGTGTAAAGAAGCACAACTAGTATTTATATGTTGATTCTGTATCCTGAAACATTACTGAATTTGTTTATTAGTTCTAACAGTTTTTTTTTGCGGGGGGAGGGATGGTTCTATAGGGTTTTCTACATATAGGATTATGTAATCTGCAAAGAGTGATAATTTTACTTTTTCCTTTCTGATTTGGATGCCTTTTATTCTTTTTGCCTGTTTGCTCGTGCTAGTATTTCTAGTATTATGTTGAATAGAAATGGCAAGAGTGAGCATCTTTGCCTTCTACAGGATCTTAGAGAAAAAGTTCAGTAAGGTTAGCTGTGGCTTTTCATAAACGGCCTTTATTGTGTTGAGGAAATTTTCTTTTATACATATTTTGCTGAGCGTTTTATCATGAATGAATGTTGAGATGATTCTGTGGTTTTTACCTTTCATTCTGTTAATGGGGTATATCACATTGATTGATTTTCATATGTTAAATCAGCCTTGCATCCCAGGGGTAAATCTCTGTTGGTCATGGTGTATAATCTTTTTGATGTGTTGCTGAATTTTGTTTGCAGTATTTTATTGAGGACTTTTGCATCTATGTTCATCAGAGATATTGGCCTGTAGTTTTCTTTCTTTCTTTCCTTTCCTTTCCTTTCTTTTTTTCTTTTTTGTGATATCTTTATCTGGCTTTAGTAGCAAGGTGATACTGGCCTCATAAAATCAGTTTGAAAGTATTCTCTTTACTTCTTTCTCTTTTTTTGGGGGAAGATTTTAGAGAAGTATTGGTGTTCATTCTTCTTTGAACCGTTGGTAAATTCAGCCATGAAGCTATCTGGTTCTGGGTTTTTGTTGTTGTTGTTGTTGTTGCCGGGAGGTTTTTGATTACTACTTCGACCTCCTTGTTATTGGTAAGTTCAGACTTTCTATTCTCAATTCAGTCTTGGTAGGTTGTATGTTTTTAAGAATTTACCAATTTCTTTTAGGTTCTTCAATTTACTTGCACAGAACTGTTAATAATTGTCCCTTATGATCCTTTTTAATTTTTGAGACATCCATTGTAATGGCTCCTCTTTCATTTCTGATTTCATTTATTTGTCTTCTTTTTTCTCTTAGTCTAGCTAAGGATTTGTTGATTTTAATTTTTCAAAAAAGCAACTCAGTTTTGTTGATTTTTTTTCTCTCCTCTATTAGATTTATTTCTGCTTTGATCTTTAATATTTTCTTCCTTCTGCTAACATTGGGCTAAATTTATTCTTTTTTCTAGTTCCTTGAGGTGTAAAGTTAGGTTGTTTATTTGAGAGATGTTTACCACTATGAACTTTTCTCTTAGTACTGCTTTTGCTTTATCTTGTAAGTTTCAGTAAGTTATGTTTTTGTCTCAAGATATTTTTGAATTACCTTTTGATTTCCTCTTTGACCCAGTGATTATTCAAGAGTGTGCTGCTTAGTTTCTATGTACTTGTGAATTTTTCTATTTTCGTTCTGTTACTGGTTTCTGGCATCATTCCATTGTAACTGGAAAAGATACTTGGTATGACTTTTATCTTCTTAAGTTTGTTTAGATTTATTTTGTGGACTAACATATGATCTAACTTGGAGAATGTTCTGTGTGAGGAGTGTGTATTCTTCTGCTGTTGGGTTATAAATTCTGTATATATGTCTTTTAGGTACATAGTGTTATATGTCTGTTTGGTCTGTAGTATTGTTCAAGTCCACTGTTCATAGATTGTCTGTTTGGATGTTCTGTCCATTATTGCAAGTGGATATTGAAGTCTCCTATTATTGTAGTGCTGGCAATTTCTTCTTTCAGATTTGTCAATATTTGTTTTATATATTTAGGTGCTCTGATGTTGGCTATATATTTGTAATTGTTGTATCTTCCTGTTGTGTTGATGCTTGTATCATTATTCAATGACCTTCTTTGTCTATAGAGACAGTTTTTGACTTTAAGTCTACTTTGTCTGATATAAGTATAGCTATCATGTTTTGGTTACCATTTACATGGATTATCTTTTTTCATCTTTTCACTTTCAGCCTATGTATGTTCTTGAATTTAAAGTGAGTTTCTTGTAGACAGCATACAGTTGGATCTAGGTTTTTTATCCTCTCAGCTACTCTATTTTTTTTAATTGGGGAATTTAGTCAATTTATATTTAAAGTAGTTGTTCATAGGGAAGGATTTATTATTGCCATTTTGTTGACTGTCTTCTGTTTGTCTTGTAGTTCTTCTGTCCCTCTTTCTTGCTGTCTTCCTTTGTGTTTTTTTAATTGATGCGTTTTGATTCTTTTCTCTTTATTTTTTGTGTAACTTCTATAGGCATTTTCTTTGTGGTTAACAAGGGGCTTACGTAAAATATGTTATAGTTATAACAGTTTATTTTAAGCAGAT
>NW_011888890.1:4979520-4982078 GCF_000151845.1 Pteropus vampyrus | reverse complement strand
GGGGAAGATTTTAGAGAAGTATTGGTGTTCATTCTTCTTTGAACCGTTGGTAAATTCAGCCATGAAGCTATCTGGTTCTGGGTTTTTGTTGTTGTTGTTGTTGTTGCCGGGAGGTTTTTGATTACTACTTCGACCTCCTTGTTATTGGTAAGTTCAGACTTTCTATTCTCAATTCAGTCTTGGTAGGTTGTATGTTTTTAAGAATTTACCAATTTCTTTTAGGTTCTTCAATTTACTTGCACAGAACTGTTAATAATTGTCCCTTATGATCCTTTTTAATTTTTGAGACATCCATTGTAATGGCTCCTCTTTCATTTCTGATTTCATTTATTTGTCTTCTTTTTTCTCTTAGTCTAGCTAAGGATTTGTTGATTTTAATTTTTCAAAAAAGCAACTCAGTTTTGTTGATTTTTTTTCTCTCCTCTATTAGATTTATTTCTGCTTTGATCTTTAATATTTTCTTCCTTCTGCTAACATTGGGCTAAATTTATTCTTTTTTCTAGTTCCTTGAGGTGTAAAGTTAGGTTGTTTATTTGAGAGATGTTTACCACTATGAACTTTTCTCTTAGTACTGCTTTTGCTTTATCTTGTAAGTTTCAGTAAGTTATGTTTTTGTCTCAAGATATTTTTGAATTACCTTTTGATTTCCTCTTTGACCCAGTGATTATTCAAGAGTGTGCTGCTTAGTTTCTATGTACTTGTGAATTTTTCTATTTTCGTTCTGTTACTGGTTTCTGGCATCATTCCATTGTAACTGGAAAAGATACTTGGTATGACTTTTATCTTCTTAAGTTTGTTTAGATTTATTTTGTGGACTAACATATGATCTAACTTGGAGAATGTTCTGTGTGAGGAGTGTGTATTCTTCTGCTGTTGGGTTATAAATTCTGTATATATGTCTTTTAGGTACATAGTGTTATATGTCTGTTTGGTCTGTAGTATTGTTCAAGTCCACTGTTCATAGATTGTCTGTTTGGATGTTCTGTCCATTATTGCAAGTGGATATTGAAGTCTCCTATTATTGTAGTGCTGGCAATTTCTTCTTTCAGATTTGTCAATATTTGTTTTATATATTTAGGTGCTCTGATGTTGGCTATATATTTGTAATTGTTGTATCTTCCTGTTGTGTTGATGCTTGTATCATTATTCAATGACCTTCTTTGTCTATAGAGACAGTTTTTGACTTTAAGTCTACTTTGTCTGATATAAGTATAGCTATCATGTTTTGGTTACCATTTACATGGATTATCTTTTTTCATCTTTTCACTTTCAGCCTATGTATGTTCTTGAATTTAAAGTGAGTTTCTTGTAGACAGCATACAGTTGGATCTAGGTTTTTTATCCTCTCAGCTACTCTATTTTTTTTAATTGGGGAATTTAGTCAATTTATATTTAAAGTAGTTGTTCATAGGGAAGGATTTATTATTGCCATTTTGTTGACTGTCTTCTGTTTGTCTTGTAGTTCTTCTGTCCCTCTTTCTTGCTGTCTTCCTTTGTGTTTTTTTAATTGATGCGTTTTGATTCTTTTCTCTTTATTTTTTGTGTAACTTCTATAGGCATTTTCTTTGTGGTTAACAAGGGGCTTACGTAAAATATGTTATAGTTATAACAGTTTATTTTAAGCAGATGAGTTCACTTGCATATAAGAACTCTCTGCTTTTACCTCTTCTCCCCTCACATTATATGCTATTATGTCATAATTTAAATCTATTAATAGTATGTATTAATATAGTTTAGTTATAGTAGTCAAAATAGAATATGAACTCATATAGTGTAACTTCTGGGTCTACTTTCCTAGTTATAGGTCACACTGTCCCCCTAAAAATATAGAATGGTTCTGTCTTTGGTCTTCAAGTAGATGAAGGAATCAGTGTCACTCAGTATCCCTCATTTGGAATGAATCATTATCATCAGGATACTGAAGTTCCCTAAGTTAGGATACTCCATATCTGCTAGAAACACATTTATCATAGTACTATACCGTACAAATTGAGGTATTCCATTCTTCCATTCATTCAAAAAATATTTGAATACCTACTATGTGTAGGACATTGAGTTAACATGTGTGCAGGATAAGAAGTTAACAAATGGTCTTTGCTCTAGTTTATGGAAATAAAATGTACAGTAAAATGGCATAATACAAAATAGTGTGTGGAATATCTCATTATGTTCAAACTTGATTTCATCTCTTGTTGACACCTGTTCTGGAGTCCCCAGTATTTACTTCACAGGTGCACTGATCTTATTTCATTATCACTCTATGGATGCCCTTCATCTTTCTCTTAAGTACCCTTTTTCCTTGATCCCACATGTTCCTCATTTTTGGCTTATTCACTTGTTTGGTGGAACACAATTTTCCAGTAGCTTCCTATTAATGAGTATGAGGGCAGTAAAAGTTTTAAAACATTGCATGTCTGAAAATGTATTATTACTCATACTTGATTGGTTGGAAATAATGTTCTCACACAGTCTTAGAGGTGTGCTCCATTGTCTTTTAGCTTTTAATAAGTCTGATGCCTGCTTTTTTGTATTTGACCTATTTTTTTCCTCTCTAAAAA
>NW_011888890.1:4976251-4978028 GCF_000151845.1 Pteropus vampyrus | reverse complement strand
CACCAGCAGTGTATGAGGGTTCCTTTTTCTCTGCATCCTCTCCAACATTTGTTATTACTTGTCTTGTTGATTATAGCTATTCTAACAGGTGTGAGATGGTATCTCATAGTGGTTTGGATTTGCATTTCCTTAATAGCTAGCAATGTTGAGCATCTTTTCATATATTTGTTGGCCATTTGTATGTCCTCTAGGGAGAAGTGTCTGTTCAGGTTCTCTGCCAATTTTTTGATTGGATCATTTGTTTTTTTGTTGTTATTGAGTTGTATGAGTTCTTTATATATTTTGGATATTAGGCCCTTACTGGATGTGTTGCTTGCAAATATATTTTCCCATTCTGATGGTTGTCTCTTTACCTTGTTGACGATTTCTTTTGCTGAGCAGAAGCTTTTTAGTTTCATGTAGTCCCATTCATTTATCTTAGCTTTTACTTCCCTTGCTTTTGAGGTCAAATTCATAAAATCTTCTTTAAGTCTAAGGTCCTTGAGTTTAGTTTCTATGTTTTCTTCTATGCATTTTATTGTTTCAGGTCTTATATTTAGGTCCTTCATCCATTTTGAGTTAATTTTGGTGTGTGGTGATAGACAACAGTTTAGTTTCATTCTTTTGCAGGTGGCTTTCCAGTTTTCTCAACAACATTAGTTGAAGAGACTTTCCTTTCTCCATTGTATGTTTTTTTGCTTTTTTATCGAAAATTATTTGCCCATATAAATATGGGTTTACTTCTGGACTCTTGATTCTGTTCCACTGGTTCGTGTGTCTGTTTTGCTGCCAATACCATGACGTTTTGATTACTGTCGCTTTGTAGTATAATTTGAAGTTGGGCAGAGTGATGCCTCCAGCCTAGTTCTTTTTTCTCAGGATGGCTTTGGCAATTTGAGGTCTTTTGTGCTTCCATACAAATTTGATGATTTTTGTTCTATTTCTATTTTCTAAAAAATGCCAATGAGATTTTGATGGGGATTTTATTAAATCATATAATGCTTTAGGTAATAAGGACATTTTAACTATGTTGATTCTTCCAATCCAAGAACATGGAATATCTTTCCATTTCTTTGTGTCTTCTTCGATTTCTTTTACTAAGGTCTTATACTTTTCATTATATAGGTCCTTCACTTGTTTCATAAAATTTATTTCTAGGTATTTTATTCTTTTCATTGCAATTGCAAAAGGAATTATTTTTTCCACTTCTTTTTCTGACACTTCATTATTAGAGTATAGGAAAGCTATGGATTTTTGCACGTTGTTTTTGTATCCAGAGACTTTACTGTATTTGCTTATTGTTTCTAGTAGTGTTCTTGTGGAGTCTTTAGGGTTTTCTATAGAGAGAATCATGTCATCTATAGTGACAGTTTGACTTCATTTACTATTTGGATGCCTTTTATATCTTTCTCCTGATTGATTGTACTTGCTAGGACTTCCAATGTTATATTGAATAAGAGCGGACAGCCTTGCCCCGTTCCTGATCTTAGAGAGGTTTTCAGTTTTTCACCATTAAGAATAATGTTGGCTGAGGGTTTGTCATATATGGCCTTTATTATGTTGAGGTACTTTCCTTCTATACCAATTTTGTTAAGTGTTTTGATCATAAATGGATGCTATATCTGTCAAAGGCTCTTTCTGCATCTATTGATATGATCATATGATTCTTATTTTTTAATTTGTTTATGTGGTATATCACATTAATTGATTTGCATATGTTGAACTATCTCTGTGCCTCCAAGATGAAGCCCATTTGATCGTGGTATATAACCTTTTTAATATGTTGCTGTATTCGGTT
>NW_011888890.1:4974642-4974961 GCF_000151845.1 Pteropus vampyrus | reverse complement strand
ATTGATTTGCATATGTTGAACTATCTCTGTGCCTCCAAGATGAAGCCCATTTGATCGTGGTATATAACCTTTTTAATATGTTGCTGTATTCGGTTTGCTAGTATCTTATTTAGGATTTTTGCATCTGTGTTCATGAGAGTTATTGATCCATAGTTTTCTTTTTTTGTGTTATCTTTACCAGGTTTTAGTATCAAGGTAATATTGGCCTCATAAAATGTGTTAGAAAGTATTGCCTCCTCTTTGATTTTTTGGAAGAGTTTGAGGAGAATAGGTATTAAATTTTCTTTGAATGTTTGGTAAACTTCACTGAGGAAGCCAT
>NW_011888890.1:4964941-4972502 GCF_000151845.1 Pteropus vampyrus | reverse complement strand
TGTCTTTGTTGTTGGTTTTTGATAATTTTAATACAATGTGTCTTGGTGAAGGCCTTTTTGGGTTGAGATAGTTGGGTGTTCTGTTGAATTCCTGAATTCCAAGCTCCAGTTCATTCCTTAGATTTGGGAAATTCTCGTCCACTATTTGTCTGAAAATGCTTTCTAATCCCTGTTCCTTTTTCTCACCTTTGAGAATACCCATTATTCTAATGTTTCCTCTCCTTATGGTATCGGCTAGTTCTTGAATTTCTCTTTCATTATTTTTCATTCTTCAGTTTCTCTCTTCTTTCTTCTGATTTATTTCTAGATTTCTGTCTTCGATATCATTGATCCTTTCTTCCATTTGGTCGACTCTACTTCCTAAGCCCTCTATTTCATTTTTCAACTCTTGCAGTGTGTTCTTCATCTCCAGAACTTCTATTTGGTTCTTCTTGAGGGTTTTAATCTCCTTACTCTGCTCATCTAGTTGGTTTTTTAATTCCTGAAATTGTTGATTTGAGTTGTTTTGGATCTCATTGAGTTTTTTCAGAAGTACCATCTTGAATTCTTAGTCATATAAGTCGCATATTTCTATGTCTGTAAGCTTATTTTCTGGAGATTTTTCTCTTTCTTTCTGAGATGCCTTGTCACCTTGGTTATTCATGGTGTTTAATGGACTATTTCTCCACTTGGGCATTAATGGAAGTGTATTCTACGTTTTTTCCAAAAAGAAGATTTATTATACAAAGGTCTCTCTTTAGCCTGTTGCAAAGAAGGCACTTTTCTTTTGGTTTTCAGTAGGTGGCGTCTAAGCATTTTGGATCCCTGCTGTATATAAAGTCTTAATAATGCTTTTTAAATTTTCTTGTAGAGATTTAATCATGCTCACTACCCTCAGTGTCAGTCCCTGTCAGTGTCAGCGACAGTCTTGCCAGTGTTTGCTCAAATTCTTTTGGGGCTCCACGGTTTTCGGTCTTGGAGGGTATGGGGGAAGGGGCCCTCTGAGTTGGGGTTTGGGGACTGCGGCTCAGCCTCAGTTGTGCGGCGGGCAAAAATCAGCTGTTGTTCCTCTGTGGTCCCATCCCGCTTCTTTGTTTTCTGCCCTGATGATTGTGCCCTGCCGTTGGCTGCGTGGAACTCACAAACTCTCCCAGCCAGGGCTGTTCAGGAAAGTAGCCACACCTTTATCCCTCCCCTTCCTCCAACAGGGATCTCCAGCAGCTGTGAGAGGCAGCTTCTTTGTTTCTCCCAGTCCACCACCCAACACCCAGGGTTATGACCTGCGGTAGCTCTTATGCGCAGATCCCACGCTCAGACGTGCTGGTGTGTGGTTTGGGTGTTTTTTGTTGAGTTTTAGATGTTCAGCTTATTGTTGTTTCAAGGGGAGAGATCTGGGGACGTCTCTCACTCCACCATATTTCCAAAGATCCTCTCTAAAGTTATTCTCTTAATTAAACATCTTTTATGTCTCTGAGGGTATTAGTAACATTAAAAAAATTTTCCTCTCTGTTTAGACTTGGTGTGTTCCAAATCCCTTTTGTTCTTTTGTATTGATTTTTCTTTTTTTCTCTCTAGAAACTTTTCTCAGTTGTCTAGTGATCTTTGGCTGTCTGCTCCTATTTAAAGTTATTTAAAGCCTGTGAATAGCACTGGCAGATGTTGAGGTTTATTGAAGGGTGATCTGGCTGGACCTTTTTTTTTTTTTCTTTTGAGGAAACTTCTGTTGCCTGCATCTTTAGATTTTTTTTCTATTTGGTTGGTATTATTCTCCCAATATTTTTCTCCAGGGCCGGGGTGAATATAAGTCTGATAAATAGTATTCTGTTTATTCTGGGGGAATTAAGTTAGGTTCCTAATATTCAGTTTATAGGCAGATTTCACTTAATCCTCCTGTTTTCTGTATGGTAACTCAGTCCTCAATGTCCTTGCTGTTCCCTCAGTTCAGAGACCATCTGTTTTACTCTTTCCAGGGAGTAAAAACTACTAGTCTTTGGTGGGAGAGGAGCAGTTGCCTAGCTATATGGAATTGGGAAGGGATCTGTGAGTCTAATCACTTCTTAAACAGATCTTCAAACAATCCTGTTTTTAGTGCAATCTTTATTCCCACTGATGCTGCCAATTCTTAAATATTTTGGAAGTTCTATGGTAAAAATAATGCTTCTTTCTGGCTTTCCCTACCTCTGGCTAAGGATTCAGCTTTCTTGCATCAGCTAAGTCAGTTACCATTCTTCTTTGTGCTTTTCTGCTTCCTCAAATTTGATGCTATTATCTCATATCCTATCTTTGTTCTTACACTCTCATCCCATTACTCTCAGTTTAGTGGATTTTTGGAGACAGAAAGATAAATCCATGTGTTTAATCTATCACTTTATTTGGAAATGAGGGAAATCTTGACTTAAATTATTCAAAACTGAATAATATTTTGATGATACCGAGAGAGACTTTTTTCAAGGGATTTTTTTTTTTTTACTTAAAAAAACCTTTACATACTATAAAATCATCCACTGTGTGTAAGTGTACATTTTCTTCACCACAGCTCAGTTTTGGAATATTTCTGCCACGCCCCAAATTTTCTCTTGCCTTTGTTTGCCATCAATCTCCTCTCCCACCCTGAGACGCAGGCAGCCACTGTTCTGCTTTCTGTCTCTACAGATTTGTCTTCTTTAGAAATTTCATGTAATTGTAATCATACAACATATATTTTGTATTATACTTCTTTCTCTTAGTTTAAGGTTTTTGAGTTTTATCCATATTGTTCCATGTATTAGTGCTTCATTTATTTTTATATTTTTGCTGAAAACTATTCCATTATATGAATATACACTACATTTTGTTTGTTCATTCACCAGTTGCTGGCAATTGGAATGTTTCCAGATTTTTATGCTATTATGACTAATGCTACTATGAATGTTCATATTAAAGTTTTTGTGTGGACATATGTTTTCATATCTCTTGAGTAAACATCTATGAATGGAATTGCTGGGTCATCTGGTAAGTATATGTTTAACTTTTTAAGAAACAGCCAAACTGTTTTCTAAAGCGGCCGTACCATTTTACTCTCCAATGTGTGAGCGTTTCATTTTTTTCATAACCTTGGCCACAATGTTGGATTATAGCCATTCTAATAGATATGAAGTAGAATCTCATTATGGTTATGATTTGCATATCCCTAATGATTATCGATGTCATGTATTGTGTTGGGGGTCCTGAAGATCACACCCAGGCTCAACAATTTGTTAGGAGGACTCAGAGGACTCAGCATGGAGTCACTAATGGCTGTGATTTATTACAGTGAAGGGACTCAAGCAAAAGCAGCAAAGGGAAAAGGCAAATGGGGTGAAGCCTGGAGGAAACCAGGCACAGGTTTCCAAAAGTCGTTTCCCAGTGGAGTCACACAGGATGTGCTCAATCTTTCCAGCAATGAGTTGTGACTACATGTGTGAACTGTTGTCTATAAGGAAAGCTCATGCAAAGAAGGCACTTTTCTTTTGGTTTTCAGTAGGTGGCATCTAAGCATTTTGGATCCCTGCTGTATATAAAGTCTTAATAATGCTTTTTAAATTTTCTTGTAGAGATTTAATCATGCTCACTACCCTCAGTGTCAGTCCCTGTCAGTGTCAGCGACAGTCTTGCCAGTGTTTGCTCAAATTCTTTTGGGGCTCCACGGTTTTCGGTCTTGGAGGGTATGGGGGAAGGGGCCCTCTGAGTTGGGGTTTGGGGACTGCGGCTCAGCCTCAGTTGTGCGGCGGGCAAAAATCAGCTGTTGTTCCTCTGTGGTCCCATCCCGCTTCTTTGTTTTCTGCCCTGATGATTGTGCCCTGCCGTTGGCTGCGTGGAACTCACAAACTCTCCCAGCCAGGGCTGTTCAGGAAAGTAGCCACACCTTTATCCCTCCCCTTCCTCCAACAGGGATCTCCAGCAGCTGTGAGAGGCAGCTTCTTTGTTTCTCCCAGTCCACCACCCAACACCCAGGGTTATGACCTGCGGTAGCTCTTATGCGCAGATCCCACGCTCAGACGTGCTGGTGTGTGGTTTGGGTGTTTTTTGTTGAGTTTTAGATGTTCAGCTTATTGTTGTTTCAAGGGGAGAGATCTGGGGACGTCTCTCACTCCACCATATTTCCAAAGATCCTCTCTAAAGTTATTCTCTTAATTAAACATCTTTTATGTCTCTGAGGGTATTAGTAACATTAAAAAAATTTTCCTCTCTGTTTAGACTTGGTGTGTTCCAAATCCCTTTTGTTCTTTTGTATTGATTTTTCTTTTTTTCTCTCTAGAAACTTTTCTCAGTTGTCTAGTGATCTTTGGCTGTCTGCTCCTATTTAAAGTTATTTAAAGCCTGTGAATAGCACTGGCAGATGTTGAGGTTTATTGAAGGGTGATCTGGCTGGACCTTTTTTTTTTTTTCTTTTGAGGAAACTTCTGTTGCCTGCATCTTTAGATTTTTTTTCTATTTGGTTGGTATTATTCTCCCAATATTTTTCTCCAGGGCCGGGGTGAATATAAGTCTGATAAATAGTATTCTGTTTATTCTGGGGGAATTAAGTTAGGTTCCTAATATTCAGTTTATAGGCAGATTTCACTTAATCCTCCTGTTTTCTGTATGGTAACTCAGTCCTCAATGTCCTTGCTGTTCCCTCAGTTCAGAGACCATCTGTTTTACTCTTTCCAGGGAGTAAAAACTACTAGTCTTTGGTGGGAGAGGAGCAGTTGCCTAGCTATATGGAATTGGGAAGGGATCTGTGAGTCTAATCACTTCTTAAACAGATCTTCAAACAATCCTGTTTTTAGTGCAATCTTTATTCCCACTGATGCTGCCAATTCTTAAATATTTTGGAAGTTCTATGGTAAAAATAATGCTTCTTTCTGGCTTTCCCTACCTCTGGCTAAGGATTCAGCTTTCTTGCATCAGCTAAGTCAGTTACCATTCTTCTTTGTGCTTTTCTGCTTCCTCAAATTTGATGCTATTATCTCATATCCTATCTTTGTTCTTACACTCTCATCCCATTACTCTCAGTTTAGTGGATTTTTGGAGACAGAAAGATAAATCCATGTGTTTAATCTATCACTTTATTTGGAAATGAGGGAAATCTTGACTTAAATTATTCAAAACTGAATAATATTTTGATGATACCGAGAGAGACTTTTTTCAAGGGATTTTTTTTTTTTTACTTAAAAAAACCTTTACATACTATAAAATCATCCACTGTGTGTAAGTGTACATTTTCTTCACCACAGCTCAGTTTTGGAATATTTCTGCCACGCCCCAAATTTTCTCTTGCCTTTGTTTGCCATCAATCTCCTCTCCCACCCTGAGACGCAGGCAGCCACTGTTCTGCTTTCTGTCTCTACAGATTTGTCTTCTTTAGAAATTTCATGTAATTGTAATCATACAACATATATTTTGTATTATACTTCTTTCTCTTAGTTTAAGGTTTTTGAGTTTTATCCATATTGTTCCATGTATTAGTGCTTCATTTATTTTTATATTTTTGCTGAAAAGTATTCCATTATATGAATATACACTACATTTTGTTTGTTCATTCACCAGTTGCTGGCAATTGGAATGTTTCCAGATTTTTATGCTATTATGACTAATGCTACTATGAATGTTCATATTAAAGTTTTTGTGTGGACATATGTTTTCATATCTCTTGAGTAAACATCTATGAATGGAATTGCTGGGTCATCTGGTAAGTATATGTTTAACTTTTTAAGAAACAGCCAAACTGTTTTCTAAAGCGGCCGTACCATTTTACTCTCCAATGTGTGAGCGTTTCATTTTTTTCATAACCTTGGCCACAATGTTGGATTATAGCCATTGTAATAGATATGAAGTAGAATCTCATTATGGTTATGATTTGCATATCCCTAATGATTATCGATGTCATGTATTGTGTTGGGGGTCCTGAAGATCACACCCAGGCTCAACAATTTGTTAGGAGGACTCAGAGGACTCAGCATGGAGTCACTAATGGCTGTGATTTATTACAGTGAAGGGACTCAAGCAAAAGCAGCAAAGGGAAAAGGCAAATGGGGTGAAGCCTGGAGGAAACCAGGCACAGGTTTCCAAAAGTCGTTTCCCAGTGGAGTCACACAGGATGTGCTCAATCTTTCCAGCAATGAGTTGTGACTACATGTGTGAACTGTTGTCTATAAGGAAAGCTCACTGGGGACTCATGGCTCAAGGTTTTTATTGGGCACATAGGCACCATTTACCTAACATGAACCAAAATTCAGGTTTCCAGAAGGAATGTAGGTGCTCAGCATAAACCATATTGCTTGAACAGTTAAGGCACAGCAAGCTGTTATTATCAGGGAGTGATGGGAATGCTCCAGAAATCCAAGGGCAATCCTTGCAAGCAAGACTTTCCAAGGATAGCAGTTTCAGGTTTGCTTTGTTAACTCCTTTCTTCGCAAATATCTTTTCATGTGCTTTTGAGGCATTCGTGTGTTTTCTTTGGCGAAATCGCACTTTTTTTTAAATTGTATTGTGTTATTATGAGTTGTAACAGTTCTTCGTTTATTCTGGACACAAGTTCTTTATCAGATAAATAATTTACAAGTATTTTCCCAGTCTGTACTTATCCTTTCATTCTCTTAACAATGTCTTTTGAAAAGTAAACTATTTTTATGAAATCTGATGTTATTTTTATGGATGATTTTGGTTTATATCTGTCCAACTGATGGTCACTAAGATTTACTTATTTGCTTTCTTCTAAATGTTTTATAGTTTTAGATTTTACATTTAAGTCTATGATGCATTTTTGAGTTAATTTTTATATGAGGCAGTGTGAGAGTATACGTTTTTCTTTCAGCATATAAATGTCCAATCATCTCAGCATCATTTGCTGAAAAGACCATCCTTTCCTAATTGTCTTGTCACCTTTTTTGGAAATTAACTGACCATAAATGTAAGAGTTTAATTATGGACTCTCTCTTCTGTTCCTTGGCCTATATGTCTATCTTTAGCCAGTATCATACTGTCTTGATTACTTTAGCTGTAACTTTGATAAATTTTGAAATTTCCTCTTTGTTCTTTTTCTCAATGATCTGGCTATTCTTTTTATATAAATTTTTAGGCTCAACATGCCAATTTCTATTAAAAATAGTTTGCTGGGATTTTGATAGGGATCACTTTGAATCTTTAAATCAATTTGGGGGAGAAATGCCTTCTTAACAACACTGCGTATTCTGATCTATGCACTTGGTATATTTCTCCAATCATTTAGATCTTAATTTCTCTCAGCAATGCTTTGCACCTTTCACTGTAAAAGTCTTGCACTTACAGGATTATATTTATTCCTAAGTGTTTTATTCATTTTGATGCTATTGTGAAACAATGTTTTATTAAAGTTTGGATTGTTTCTTGCTAGTATATAGAAATTCAATTGATTTTTGTAATTAATCTTGTCTCCTGTAACCTTGCTTGTTTCTTGTTTCTAGTAGTTTTTTTTTTTTTTTTAAATAGAGTCCTTAGGGTTTTCCGCATATAGGATCATGTCATCTGAAATGCAGTTCTTTTTCCTTTCCAATCTGTATGCCTTTAATATTTTTTATTCCATTGTTGGTAACCTCCAGTA
>NW_011888890.1:4909591-4963806 GCF_000151845.1 Pteropus vampyrus | reverse complement strand
CATTTTGATGCTATTATGAATCAATGTGTTTTATTAAAGTTTGGATTGTTTCTTGCTAGTATATAGAAATGCAATTGATTTTTTGTAATTAATCTGTCTCCTGTAACCTTGCTTGTTTCTTGTTTCTAGTAGTTTTTTTTTTTTTTTTTTAAATAGAGTCCTTAGGGTTTTCTGCATATAGGATCATGTCATCTGAAATGCAGTTCTTTTTCCTTTCCAATCTGTATGCCTTTAATATTTTTTATTCCATTGTTGGTAACCTCCAGTAGGGTGCTGAATAAAAGTGGTGAGAACAGACATCTTGTCTAGGTCCTCACATCAGAGGGAAGCATTCACTCTTATTGCTAAGCATGATGGTAGTTGTAGCTTTTGTAAATGCCCTTTATCAGATTGAGGAAATTCCACTCTTTTCCTGATTTGTTGAGAATTTTTATCAAAAGCAAGTATTGGATTTTGTCAAATGCCTTTTCTGAATCTATTGAGAAGATGAAATAGTTTTTGTCCTTTATTCTATCGATGTGGTGTATTACATTAATTGATTTTCCCAATGTTAAAACAATCTTGTGCTCCTGGGATAAACTCCTCTTGGTCATGGCATATAATTCCTTTTATATGTTGCTGGTTTCACTTTGCTAATATTTTAAAAGGATTTTTACATTTATATTCATGAGAATTATTAGTCTGTAGGTTTTTGTGTAATAATTTTGTCTAGTTTTGAAATTCATTCTGGTCTCATAGAATGAATTGGGAAGTGTTCCTTCCTCTATTTTTTTAAGAGAGTGTGTGCAGGGTGGGTATTATTTATTCCTCAAATGTTTGATAGAATTCACTGTGTCCCCCTGTTTTTCTTTCTTGATACATACAATAATTTATAGTGATTCACTTGGGCAATATTTTGGTCATCTGCTTCTTCCTCTAGATTAAGTTCCATGAGGGTGCTGTCGCTTATTTCCATCGTTCAGCACAGTGCCTGGCTCATCTTAGGGGACCTTTAAGTGTTTGTGGAATAAATGAATGGTTGTGGTAGAGGTCCGATTTGTGTTATGATGGGCTAGTTTTCTATTGGTGCCAATGAAGTTTAACAATTTAAGTAGTTAAGAATGCTAAAAAGACAATGTTTTGCTAAAGAGCTTTGTGTTCAGAGAAGTAACTATAGATTTTTAATGATGTTCTACAAAGAGTAGATTTTCAGATAGTACAAAGAGTAGATTTTCAGATAGTATATAGCAATGAGTTTGGGGTTGGGTGGGTTATAAGGCCACAGGATAAAAACTGTGTAGCTTCACAGTGTCAATTTTCTGAAAAGATTTTTTAGGAAAAATATTAAATAAAGATGGCCATATAAAGAAGTAAAATATTAATATTAAGGTAAAATATTATTTGTCATGTTCTATAGATCTTCAGCTTACTGATTCATTTTTTTTTTAGTTGTCCTTTTATTTTCTCAGGTGGCAAGGTGTCATCTTGAGTGAATTACCTCCTAGCTTTGGTGTTCTGATTTATATATAAGTATGATAGATTTGTTAGTTTTGAGAGATGAGAGAGCTTATGGGAAAGTACATAGAGTGTTTGATGCATAGCAAGTGACAGTAAATTCTTCATAGGCAAGGACATTTTGGAACAGGGTTAGAGAGATGTCTATATGAGAGTTGGCTGGAACTAACAAAACATGGGCAATAAGTATAACAAGGGTATGTGTGGTGGGAGAGGTTGTCCTGTCTTGATGTTTTGTTCACATCCTTCTTTATCTTTCAAGATCTCCACCCTCTGTTCAATGCAGGGATGGGAAAAGTTGGGGGTGCCATGGGTTCAATACGAGGCTGCTATTCACAAGGACTGATTGATTAGGGGGTGGTTATCATCAAAGTCTGGGGACATGAGGGGGACATCCTTCTTCTGGAAGATTCATGGAGAATGTTTAAGTAGCTGTCATGAGAAGGCTGGTGTCCAGCACTGTATTTTCTCTGTAAGGGCCATGTGGTGCTCCCTCTTGTCAGTGACAAGGGATTGCATGCAGATTTTGCCTTCCCTTCGAATAGCTCTCTTCTCTCCATCTTGTCTTCCAGGTTTCCATCCTCCCTTTAGAACTCTGACCTCCTACCAGGAAGGCAAGGAACAGCTTTCAACCCCCAGTGTTCTTAAGAATAGTTAATAAGCTTTGTTCCCTCCCCTCTGATCTGCCTCTTTGACTTGCTAGAGCTGGGGTTGGCAAACTTTCTCTGTAAAAAGTCATATAGTAAATATTTTCGTTTTTGTGAACCAAGATACGAAATCAGGATATTTCCACAAATTCTTGACAAATTTCAAAATTTTATTTATAAACAGTGAAAATTGAATTTTGTTTCATGTGTCATATAATCTTTAAAAAATTTCAACCATTAAAAACTGTAAAAACCATTCTTAGCTTGCTGGCCATACAAAAACAGGTAGCCAGCTGAATTTGGCCTGCAGGTAATAGTTTGCTGACCTCTGTTTTGGAGCCTATCATGGAAGACTCCCCTGTCCCCCCCCAAAACTCTGAGTATTAAGTTTCCTGCAGTCTAAGAATCCTCTGATTGACTCAGTCACTCAGTCACTAAAACTAAGGGTACAGCCGGGAAGTGTGGGAAAGAAAAATAAGCATATGGGTGATTAGTACTTTAAGCTACCATTTCCCATAAACAGAAGTTATAATGTTTAATTCCACACAATATACCAGATCAGTGTCTCCTGGGCTTGCTTCATGCTCAGAGTCACCAGGCTTCTTTTTAAAATTAGAGTCCCAGATTAGAAATTTTGATGCAGGAGACTTCTGGGCTGAATCTGTAGTGGTTCTCAGGGTCAGGTAAGCTGAAGAAATACTATCCCAGGGGAAAGCTGGTTAGAGAGGACAAAAGAATCTCTAAAGCTCTGCTTCTCAGTGTGGTCTCCAGTGCAGCAGCCTCAGATGAGAACTTGTTAGACATGCAAACGCCACACCCCTGCCCCAGACAGAGTCAGAAACTCAGGGAAGGGGGCCTGGCAAGCATGTTATTATCATGCCAGGTGATTTCAATGCTCAACTAAAACTCCACCACTGTCCCACGGCATCATTGCCAGCACCTGGAGAAGTGAATGAGCACCCACCTGAGCAGCGAAGTCACAGGCGACCTGAAACTGCTTTATTTTCAAGAGTGCAAGGCTATGGGTGGCCTTGAAAATTCTGGAGATGGTATTTAAGGTCAGCCTTCTGGAAGTCATGGATGCCTTTCTGTAAGAAGGAGCGCCATGGATCTTAGAGATAGAAAATGCCACTCACTGTGGCGACAGTGGAGTTTTCAGCCTTTTTTGCACAAGTGATCATGGCATTTGTCGACTCATTCACCCACAAGCTTTCCAAGTCAGCATATCCTTCACCATTCTTCAGGTTTCTGCAAGGTCCAATGGGGGAACCTTTGCCCTGGGCCTGATAGGTGGGGCGCTGGAACTTCCTGACCTCACAAGCGGCCCCTGTGACTTCACTGCCACCCAGAGGCGCGCCTCCTGGCCCCAACGATGTCACAGAGGCCCAGGGAGTCCGCGGGCGCACAGCTTTCAGCGCCAGGGCAGCGGCTCCAGGTGCACTCTTGGGCCTGCAGACGTGGAGGGAGAGGTCGCCGGGCTGGTGTGCTCTCCAAGCTCCGTGCTGTTTTGCGCAAGGCCAGCTCAAGGAAGGCAACAGACAACCAGACTTTGCAAAAGGGCTACTTAAGTTTTCTTTGGAGTACATATCGAGAACATTTGCCAAGTCCCTTGAGACTTGGTGCGCCCCCAGTGAGGCGGTTGGGGTCTCCAAGGCGGCGACGCGGGGAATGCTTTGTGTGGACACCCACACCTCCAGATGGCCCTGGTGAAGAGGAAGTGCATCTGCGACCTGTGCTCCTGCGGGTAAGGTGGCCGTGTCCAGGCCAAAGACTCAGGAGCCTGGATTTTCAGCCTCCGGAAACTAGGCTGAGACCTTACCTTGTGCTGCCGCATCAGGCAGCAATCACGGTAGATTCATCCGCTTGTCACCTTTTTTAAGCTGCAGTGTTATCAACCAGCCTTTAGTGCGCCCCGCGGTTAATCAGTCTCAGTGAAGGTAGCTGTCAGGCCTTGCCTGTTCTTTCATTTCAGAGCAGCACGGAGGTTGCAAATGGACACAGCCCCCCTCCCTGCAGCCCAGAACATGTCAGACAGGGATAGAAAACCCCTGACCAGGTCGGGAGGAGCCTTGCTGCTTTTGTTGGACTTCTTGCGGAAGGGAGGAGGATGGGAACCAGGAATCTTTCACCATAACAGAGTTTCTCACTCAGAAATTATTGGTACTTTGTCAGAGAAATGGAAGGTGTTTGTAAAACTTGTTTCCACGCTGGTGTAGAGTTGAAGGAAAGGAAATTATTTTTGGATTTTCTTGTCCTGGTGTCTTTCCTGGCCAGCTCCTTAAGGACCATGCCTGGGAGAAGCTCAGTAAAGGCAGGTGGTCCTAGGGAGAAATCATGGGCTTCATCACAGTCCTGCAGCTGACTCCCCTCTTGTATCTCGCATGTCTGAGATGCTCCTCCCACCTGCTTCCCAGGACATTTGGGAGCTGCTGGGCTGGAGGGCAGCACAGGAGCAGCAGATCAGAGGGTGGGTCCTTGGGTCAGCTCTCCTGGGCTGTCACTGATTATGGAATCTTGGGCAAGCAACTGAACTTCTCCAGGATTCTTTAAGCATGAGATAATGTGTGTCAGACTCCTGCTAATGAGTTGTGCTTAATATATGTTATCATCTTGAAATCTGCAGAAAGTGCTTGCCAACTGCAGTATGCTACATGAATATAAAAAATGGCACCAGCAGTGAGGAGAATAAAAGGGCACCCTGAAATCTGGGTTAGCAGACTGACACAATTCTGGCAGCAATGGATGGTTCTCAACCCTGGCTGCTGATGAGAGTCACCTGGGGAACTTTTAAACAATATCAGTCGCCCAGGCTGTTAAGTCATTCTCTCTGAGGATGGGGCCAACTAGCAGTCTTTAGGTGATTCTGACCAGGATTGGCTAGGATTGGGAACCACCGAACTAGCTTGCATTACAGGCTTGGGTCTTGCTTTTAAGCTTTATTAGGTGAGACCAGAACAGCGTTTTCATCTAGGGTTAATTTTCCACACTGTGAAGGCAAACCCTCTATGGATCACTCTCCTCTGGGGCTTGTTACATCACCCCCCCCGCCTCCTCTTGAGGCACTGAGGTATTCAGGTAAGATTGGCGCTGGGTTTACTCTGCACTGTTGTAGGCATTGAGATTGAAATACGTGATATAGTCTCCATCTTTGCACGATAGACATTCTAGTTAGGAAGGCAGGGGTACTCATGTAAGAAGTGCCAAGTATAACAGTGAAACATGTCTCTCCCGTCCCTGCAGTAGGGGTACTACTTCCTGGATATTCTTTCTCTGAAACTGTTCCCCCTTCATCCCTGTAAAGGTGCTATTTGCCATCAAAGGCAGACTCTGTCCTTGGTCTCTTCTTTCCTTCCTCCTCCTGTGTTTACCCCTTTCCTCTATGGTTTCGGTCAACAGTCTCTGGTTTGACACTCACATCTATCAGCCTCTACTTTTTCACTCTCATTTCACTTCTCAAAGTGCTTGTTGATCTGTCTGGCTATCTCATTAACCTCAACTTCAACACCCTTCCAATATTCACCATTTTCCGTTTCTGCCCCTTCAGTGGTGCCAGCAATCTTTTGTTTGTCCTGGGTTTAAAGATTCTAATCATGTCTTATCTTCCCCTATCTGCAACATTTAATCTTTTCCAAAGTCTGGTCCCCTCCTTTGCAATCTTTCATGAATTGGTGTCTTCCTCTCCTGCCCCCTCAATGTTCCCTCTTTGGCTCTCTTGTTTTTGTTTGGTAACTGGTCCTAACCTACCTTTCGGATTTTCTCTCCCATGATTTCCTTATATAAAACAGCTCAAATTGGATAGGGCTTCCTGGGATTCCCTGAGCAGACTACCACTTCCCCCCAATCTCTGTTTCTTACCTTTGCTGCCTTTCTCTAAAATGCCTGTGTCCCCTCCTGCTGCAGGACCTTTTAAGACTCCCTTTCAGTTGCAAGTTCCCCATTAATCCAGCCCTGTAGCTCTCCATCAGAGGAGGACCCTACTGTGTTCTTGGTTTTAGTTATGTGCATGCTTTCTCTCCCCTGTGCGATTGTATACTCCTGGGAAGCAGAGACCGACTGTATTTTCTATTTTTGTGTGTGCTGTATAGTGCTAACACACTATTCTCCATACAGCAGTCAAAACATATCTCTGTATAGTTTTTAAGGGTGATACACTGGAATGAATTAGGGAGAAGGGTCTACAGCTGTACTATCCAGTAGGGCAGCCACTAGTCTCACAGGGCAATTCCATCTAAATTAAAATTAAATAAAATTAAAATGCCAGTTCCTCGGTCACAGTGGCCATATTTCAAGTGCTCAATATGTGTAGTGTCTACTCAACTGGACGGTACAGACCGGGAACATTTCCACCATTGCAGAAAGTCACACTGAACACAGATATAAAGTCTCATTATTTGTAAGCGTTTGTCCTCTTCGCGCTGATCAGATCTGCTCAGGTGGGTTGTGATGGCACGAGAGGAAATTTATTGGCGTTTTCTAAGCTCTAGAAGTCGATTTTTGACTTTTTCAGCCTGAGGTTATGGGAAAAAGTGATGACAAATGACGACGAGCATGCGTGAAGAGCTGTCAGAGGAGAGAGAGAGGCCTGCAGTGGGGGAGGGGAGATCAGGATTCTCAGCGAGTCGCTCCATCTCTGGGCTTCAGTTGCTCCGATATTTTCAATCAGGAAACTTGCGGAGGCTCTCGGGGCTGCCAGGGTTGGAGAGAAACCCACAACTCTCCCTCCTCTTTCTCACTTTATCTTCCTTCTAAGCCTCTCTTTCAGCAAAGAGTTCTTTAATGTCATTTCAAATTTAAGTTTGAAGACTTCGTTTTTGTTAGTCGGGAGGGTTGGGATGCATGGAGAGCTGGATCGGGAAGCTTCCTTTTGTTGGAGCCTATGTCAGAGGCTCAAGGAATGGGCCGCGCTCCTGGAGCGAGTTCTTACTTTTGGCCACAAGATGGCAGCCTTTTCCCAACCAACTTTATTAAGCCAGACCAGCCTAAATGGGAAACAAAACCTTGGAGTTCTAGGTTTTCCTTTAATTTTTTATAGATTGACTTTATTAAGTTTTCTAAAATGAGCAATTAGTCAGAGTTCAGGGCCCAGCAGAGCTCAGGAAGTGGTATACCTTGAGGAGTAGATTACAGATTACAAAGAAAGGTGTTTCAAATATCTAAATCTAACGATTCCAACCACTCATAAAACTTTTTTAATGAGCTTTGCTGGTTTTAAAAACCAGACATGTTTTACTGTATGAAGCTCAAGGATCTCCCTCCACAGTACTCCACTTGACAATCAAAATCTGGCAATCGAAATCATTACCATAAAATCATATTCTCTTTTCAGTACAATCAGTGCAAATAATAAATATTCATGAGTTGTAGAAATACAGTAAAGTGAGTTTTTTTTTTTTTAAAAAAAAATCATACTACCACTCAATTATCTTGACGATAAAGCTACATTGAGGGGGTTTGAGTGGAATGATCCTACTTTTGTATACGAGAGAATAGTATTTCTAGTCACATTTGAATATCCCTAGCATTTCCTATTATTGAAAAGTGCCACCCTTCAGAGTTTTCAGTATTACACCACCTTATGTTTATCTACTGTCTTGAAAATTTTAAAAGCACTTTCTCATATATTATTCTTACTGGGGGGTCCCTCAACATGGGAAGCATTGCTTAGTTTGAAAATTTGATTCTTTAATCTTAGCCTCCGTTTTTCCCTGGGGATGTTTCCTGTTTACTGAGCTATTCTTGTTCCAAATTACTAAATTTGAAAATGAGTAAGGGGGTTGGGAGAGAGCTGTAGATAAAGAAAAATGTTAATCAGCTTTTTAAAGCAGAAAGGGATCTTTCTGGTCTTTAGCGCTTTTATTTTACAGATAAGGAAATTAAAGCATTGAGACTGACTTTAATGTACAGGAACACATTTTGTTAAGCTTTAGGCACAATTTAGGTCAATTAAATTTTATTCATCCACTGTGTATTAGACACTGCTGGATGTTATAATTCATAGTCTGTGGTCTGTTTTTAAGTCACACTGGGCCATTTTAAAGTAGAGTACAATATGAAGGTTCCTGTCCAATCGATAAATATTATCTGATTAAAAAAAAAAGGTGTAATTCTAAAAGCCTTTTAGTAAGGTAATATAAATTGCAAATTTCTCTCCTGAGATTAAAATGTAGTAATGCTACTTTTTCTGAAATTCCTGTAAAAAAAATTGTAGTTAATCAAGGGATTGATATAGCTTACTTTTATATCTGATTATTTCATGGCTTGCAATGTGCTATTTTAAAGACTTTGTGCAGTCTTGCAGGAAATTCCAGGGCTGGGTAATGTATCATGAAATATTTATGTAGCATTGGTAGTATGTGCAGCATTTCATAAAAAAGGTAGTCCCATAGAGGACTTGCAAATTGCTGAAAAGGATGTGGATTTGGCCCTTTCACAGAGCTTAGGGAGGAAGGTGATCTCAGGGGCAGCCATGTATCTGCAACTTAAATCAGTTATGTTAACCAGGGAGGAACTTGTTATTTTAATTTTGGAAAATATTTTCTTCACATCGATGGAAATTTCCTTAACCTTAGATTTTATTTTCTTAGAGTCTCTGTTACAAATTAAGAAGAAGGAAAAAAATCGAGGAATTGGTTTGATATTACATGTTTCAAGAAGAATTCTTGTTTTTAACTTAAATTGGCTTCATAAATTTTGATTAAGAAAATAAAACAGCTTTTAATAGATGCTTGCTGGTGACTTTTTATCTTTAGCAGATTCCAGATAGAGAAGCCAAGGAGGCAAGGGGCTTTAACATTGTAGAATTTATGCACCTTTCATTGTTACATTACATGCTCTTTAAAAATTATGGCATGTTGTGATATCAGAATTAATGTTTAATTGTTCATATAGACCTTTCCTCTTATAAAATAAGTTAGGGTATATAATTAAATTTCAGATGTTTTGAAATTTACAGAGTATAACTTAGTAGTGATTCAAATTACAGCAGTTAAAATGATCCACTCAATCTTATAGTCCACAAATTGATCAGTTTAGAGTACCCCTGCTCTAATTCCATCCTGTCGTGGGCAATTTTAAACATCATTCTCTCCACCGATATTAAAATATTTTAGATTGACTTTCAGATGATTTATAGTTTATCTGGGCAGATGACTTGTCTCGGGTGGGGAAAGGACCTAAGCTTCAAAAGAATGAGACCAATAAAATAAGTGATGTTGGTCTTCGGGTGGGATCAATCACTTTGGGAGGCAGTAGCAGGGAAAGCTCTAGGAAGGGGAAATGATGTGCTTGGGGTGACTAGGAAAGTGAGTGCTAGAGTCAGACCTCCTGGTTTCACATCCTGGCTCTGCCATTTTTCAACTATGTGAGCTTGTGCAAATCATTTAATTTTTCTGTGAAATAGAGATAATAACAATACCTTATTCTAGGGTGGGCGTGAGGATTAGGTGAGAGAGGAGCAAGGGCCTCTCATTCAGAGGTGAAGGAAAGGTTATGTTGGGGTCAAGGTTGTCCACACCAGCAGCAAGGGCTTAGAGATATCGCATTCATGTGGGAGCTTGACCTTGAAGGGGGGATCATGCCAGAAGCTTCACGGAGGCAAGTTGCATGGGGGCCCTTAAATGCCTCAATGCGAACTCTGAATTTGAGCAGGTGAATAACATAGATAAAACAGTCTTCTCTCCAAAAGAAGAAATACTCAAAAGAGTAGCATTTCTCTCCACACCCCCCTCTCCCCGCCCTGTTCAATACTCAATATCTGAATTAGGTCAACTTTAAGTCTGTTACTCAATTAGAACTTCTGAATGAAATTGTAGTTCGCTAATATTTCCTTAAACGTATCTCATTTCCATTCCATTGTTTTTCTTTCTTTCTTCAACAAATAATTCGCTGATGATTTACCATGAGAGGCAGCTGAGTCTAAGAGTTAACACAGATTCTGGAGCCAGACCACTTGAGTTCAAATTCCAGCCTTTCCACTCACCAGCTGTGTCATATTGAAGCATTTTACAGCAGTCTGCTTCTGTGTGCCTCAGTGTCCTTATCTGTAAAATGGAGATGATAATAGAGCACTCCCCTTCCAGAGTAGTGAGGATTGAGTCAGTATTAAGCAAGCAAATAGAATGATGCCTGGCATACATGGTTAGGTATGGATAAGTGTCAATAACTTACCCGTCAGTTAGGCTCTGGGAAGAGTGAAGATCTCATGCAGAGCTTGCACTCTAGGGAAGAGTGTTAATTTAGTTTATTAACTGGCAGAGAATTAAAACAGGGTGATATGTTTAAAGTGCTTGGGGCACTCAAATTTGGTCTGTAGAGATTTTATCTGCTCTTCACGCAGCTGGGAGGTCCTCTGCCCTCACAGACGTCTGCACTTGGGTCCAGCAGTGATCACACTTCTCAGGTTCAGACTGACATAACAAACATTAAGGTTAAGTTTCTGTTCAGTTTAGAGCTTTCCAAGTCTTAAAAACAATGACTCAGAGTTAAAGGCATCCTCATGGCCCAATATACTCACTCCGCCATTCTGCTTTTTCGTCTTCTCCCCAGCTCATTCAGAGTAACTTTGAAGCATCTGTGATTGTTTCTCTGAAAGGAGAGGACAGTGTTTCTAATGGCTGTCAAGTTAACCACTTAGACAAATGTGTCCATATATTTTGGATATCCAGAACAACCAAAAGCCTCTCATTCTGATGTTAAGAGTTTATAATGTAAGGAATAAGTTACATTTCTGCCTGTGGTGGTCAGTTACTTAATTTCAGAAACATTATCCTTACATGATGATTATTTTTAAAAGTCAGAACTTTTCCCCTGAACTATCCACGTTCTCTTTTTTTTTTTCCACTTTCTCTTTCAAGTGAGATGTATTTCAACTCTTCTCCAAATAAAGTACATAATATCTGAACAAGAGCTCAGGAAGTGAAAAGTAGAGAATTAAGTACATTGTTTTATCCTGCTTGAAATGGGTAATGCTGGGGAAATAACATGGGAAAGTGAGTTAGAAGTTTGAATTCTAGTCCTGGTACTGATTATAAGCTTGGAGAAAACTTGTTCTTTACTATCTCTGGATTTTTAAAAATCAGTAATTATGACTCGTCTTTTGTGTTTTTGGTAATAGCCATCCAACAGGTATCATTTGGTATCTCATTGTGGTTTTGAATTGTATTTCCCTGATGATTAGTGACATTAAACATTTTTTCATGTACTGGTGTCTGTTCAAGTCCTTAGACCATTTTAAAATTAGGTTATTAATTCTTTTTGCTATTGAGTTATAGGAGTTCCTTATATATTTTGGAGATTAACCCCTTATTAGATATATAGCTTGCAAATTTTTTCTCACATTCTATAGGTTGCCTTTTTATATTATCGGGGGGAATGCAGAATGGTGCAGCCACTATGGAAAACAGTATAGTGGTTCCTCAAAAAATAAAAAAAATAGATCTGCAATATGATCGAGCAATCCCACTTCTGGGTATTTATCCAAAAGAATTGATATCAGAATTGCGAAGAGATATTAGCATTCCCATGTTCATTGCAGCATTATGCACAGTAGCCAAGATATGGAAGCAATCTAAATGTCCGTTGATGGATGAATGGATAAAGAAAATATGGTAAATACATACAATGGAATACTATTCAGTTTTAAAAAAGGAAATTCTGCAAAATGTGATAGCATGGGTGAAACTTAAGGACATTATGCTAAGTAAAATGAGCCAGTCACAGAAAGACAAATATTGCATGATTCTACTTATGTGCGTTATCAAACATAGTCGAATTCATGGAATCAAAGTGTTTGTTGATTTGTTTACTAATCAACAAACAAAGGTGAATACATTCTGAAGATCTGCTGTACAATGTTGTACCTATAGTCACCAATATTGTATTATGCACAGAAAATTTTAAGAGAGTAGATCTCAAGTGTTCTTATAACAATAAAATTAAATAAAAAAATCAATGATCATCAGACAACGAGGTAGCCCCTGTCCTCTGTAATGGTGTTTTCCTAGGCCAGAGAATTTCCATCTCAGGGTTCTGAAGGTATCTGCAGAGGTCTTCTGGAGCCTCAGCTGGTGACCTCAGAAGTGAGGGAAAACTGGAGTGTGTCACCGAGCTGAAGATGGGCTGGTGTTTTTCTGACTTTTCCGAAAACTATTGAATGGCTAGTTAGAATGAACGAATGTCTTTCTCAGGCCTCGTGGACTGTGGGTCCTGTCTGATCCAGTTCGCTCTCAGTTCTCTGACTTCCTCTGCCATCGGCCATGTGTGGCCGCCCTCGTTGTAGCTTAGTATCTCTTCCTATCTCAGGTAACCAAAGAGACTAATTAGAGTGCAGTGCATTATTTCCAAATTTCCAGAAGAAGACCTGGTTAGGCCACTCCATGATGTGGTTCCTCTGGCATCCAGGGTCCTTCCATGTGGTCCAGTCAGTTGAGCTCTTGGGCCGTGGGGTTGTACAATATAAACTGGGCATCCGGGAGAGGGAGCTGCTTTGTGTAATAGAGGTATGGGTGGAAAAAATGATTAGAAGAGGAAGTGATTGGCTTCTTGACACTTGCCAAAATATCCTTGTAGATAGAGTTGGTGAAAGATGGATTGGATGATAGTATAATTAGGTAGGTTCCCAGCTTATTGAACAAGCAGGCCCACAGAGTTGATTAATGGCTTTTGGCCTACTTGGAACAACATCACGAACACAATGCTACAGGACTCCATTAGCCTTGTCTTGTTCAACATTTCTGTCAAAACTTGGATGAAGATATAGACATCACCCTCATCAAATGTACTGAAAACACAAAATGGGAAGAATATAGCAAGTGTGATAGATGATAGAATCAAGATTCAAAGTTATCTTGACAGGCTGGAATGCTGGGCCCCAAACCAAGTTGAAACTTAACAAGAATAAACATGAAGTTCTACGTTTGGGATGAAAAATCAATTATACATATTCGTAACGGGAGAGGTTTGTCTTGGCCATAGTTTGTGAAAAGGTCTTTGGGTTTTACTTAACCACAGTTTAATATGATCTGATGGCCTGGTGTGGTCGCTAAGAAGCATAACTTAGTTTTAGGCAAGTGGAAGGTGGGTGTCTGGGTCGGCAGATGGAGTTACTTCCTTGGACTTTGGCTTGGTCAGACCACAACTGAAGGATGCTTTTCCATTTGGACACTTTATTTTTAAAGGATACCAGCAAGGAGGGTCAGGTTATGGGGAATATATTCTGAAAGTGAGAAAACTTGATGAGATTGGGGATAGATAGATAGATGGTTAACTAATATTGAAAGGCTGCATTCTGCCGAGGAGGGCCTGTACTTGTTCTGGGTGGTTCAGAGGGTATAACTAAGACCACTGAAGGTCACTGATTTGGGGTCAAAAAAATAAAGAAGAATTTTGTAGCAGTTAGAGCCGTAGGGACTTGAAGTGGGCTGCCTCTGTTCCTCAAGCTGGATGTGTGCCTGCCAGGATGCTGTGGAAAGGATTCCTACACTGGACAGGAGGTTTGACAAAATGATCTCTAGGGTCCCTTTCAACACTGAAAACCCAGATTTCTGGAAAGGGCGAAGAGCATTTATTTTAATATGATGATTGAACTTGAAAGACTACTACGGAGCAAAGAACTATGGATGCCTGTGATATGAAGAATAAGCTGAGATCCATATGTGCCTGAAAAATTAAAGAAGTTAAGAGGGTTCTTAAGGCATTTATATTTAACACATAAAGCACATGTGCAGATTTCAGCTTCCTGTCTCTATTTACCGCTCCTACTGAACTTGCCTTTCTCTTGGTGCCCTGCTTTTCTGAGAGCCCTTCGATAACCTTTGGGTAGTATATAAAAAAAACTTTCATGACTTTCTCCGATTATGTCTACATGTAGCTGGTCATGGTTAGGAGGCTTTTGTGGGCTAGCCTGGGACTTTAGTCACTATGCGAAGCAATGTTTTTGTGAGAAATATATTTCAAGCTTCCAACAACCAGTGTATGGACTTTCAAAACATGTTCCATTACAAAGCAGGAATGTTTCTCTCTCTCCTTATGCTGTCCCACTTCACACCACCTCGGAGCCTTTTCTAAACTGGGTTCTGATCTCAGAAGCCCTCCTTGATCCTTGCTGCCAATCATGGCACTTCCTGAAATTCTGACATTTCCATGAATCAAGCCTTCTCGTTTCTCTCCCACTGCTCTGTCTAGAAATGGATTTTATTAAGGTGCTTTCTTCCCCAAAAGGATTTTGAAGAATCTTAAATAACTTCACATAGCACAGTACAATAAACAAGAAAAACACGATTAAATAGTTCCATGTCTTCTATCCCCATAGTGCACTTGTGTGCCCGTCTGAGTCATCGTATGTGGATTTAGGGGGTTCTGTTTTGCTGCCCTGAGCTTCTCAAGCTTCTAATTCCTGCATAAGAAGGTATAGGAACTAGGTGTTGATATTTTTCAATATTAGTATGAAGGAAAGCTAGAATGGTTATAAAATTCAGAATTCTTGGTTGAAGCAACTGAAATAGACATTGGCTGGTTTAAGCAGATTTCAACAAATTAAAAACTATAAGACAGTTCACAGAATTGCTGGGAAGGCTGGAGAGCCAAGGGTGGAAGATGGGAAGGTCTAGGAGAGGTCAGGAGGCCGAAGCCACAGTCTGTCACTCTCCACAGACCACTGATGAGGATCCTGCCAATGTCTCCTCAGGACCTAGCATGCTGCAGCTGTAACTACTGCCACTGGACTCAGCCCTGGCCCTGCCAATGTCCCTGCCTGTGGAATAAGTTTTTCACTGTAACCTGCCTTTAAAACTTTCTTTTTACATGACTTGCTCTACATTAAAATTTCCGGATGGGAGTTTCTGATTGGCCAGGCCTTGGTCACATGCTCAGGTCTCACTGTGGAATTGGGGGTCAGGAGGGGTGTCTTTCTGGTTTCTATTATGGGAGGTGGGTACTGCCTCTCTCAAACAAGGGAAAGGCTTCAGATGTTAGGCAGCTAAAAAAAGTAAAAAATTTATGTTTAAATTTCTATATTAATTCATGCAAATAAAAGGGTGAACTTAGGTTAGAGCAGGGTTTTTCAACTGTGGCACATACTGACATTTTAGTTGTGGGGGCCAGTCCTGTGCAATGTAGGATGTTTAGCAGCATTCCTGGCCTCTGGCCACTAGATACTGGTGGCATCCACCCATTGTGACAAAAAATGTTTCCAGATATTGCCAAATGTCCTCTGCGTGGCAAAATTGCCCCTCGTTGAGAATCACTGGGCCAGAGGCTTTCTCACATCATGGATTATGATTTGATAGCCTTTTAACAATGGCTTTATAACAGGAATGAATCTTACGCTGTTGTCTTTGGAGAGAGAAAGCTTCCCTGCCACGGTGCCCTTCCCTACTGGTCTGAATGCCAGTGTTCTCAAACTTAAGTGTACCTAAGAATCAACTGGAGAGCTATTTGAAACATGCAAATTCTTGGGCCCTGCCTCTACAGAGTTGACTCTGTAGGTCTGAAGTTCAAGAATCTGCAAGTTTTAACAATTAATCCTGATGATTCTGATGCAGGTGGGCTATGGACCACACTTTAAGAAACACGTGGCTACTTTGTCGAGAGTATCGACCTCAAAAACAAAAGTCATGTGTTTCTTCAAGGCTTTCAACTCTTTCTCGTTGTTAATTAAAAAGAAGGTAAAGATGTGGTTTGTTCTTTGGAGTTTTTCGGCTGTTTGGAACCAGCCTTGATGTGTGATGCCGCCACTCTTTGCTCTCCATCACCATCGATGAGAAGTGCCTTCTGTTTTGAGCTCGGACTTGCCTCTCAGTCCTCCTTGGAAAAGGACCTTTAACTTTACCCCCACCCATAAATATTAGTCAAACCTTGCAGGAAGGTTTTAATGCTTTTCAGGTCTCACTGTTCTGCTTTGTGGTCTGTTCAGTGACTCCCTAACCACCACCTCCACCCCTAGGAGCGGAGAACATCTCTCAGCATCATTGGATTTACTTCCCCAGTGGAGGTTCCATGGTGGGACGTCCCGCATTCTAATTGTGTACGGGGCAGAAGAGACTTCTAGTAATATCTGCAACAATGCTGTGGCACTCTGAGCCTCCCTCTATTCTCCTCTATCAGAAAGCCTTAAATCTAAAAAGAAGATTCCATCCATTGACAAAGCTTCTTGTTTTCTACCATGTTTGGAGGTCTTACTTTAGTGTCTTGGTTCTGCTTTCAATCCTTTAGCTGGGACTAGTCACAATGGTATTTCCGACAGTGGTTTTTCTAAAGCTCAGATCCTTTTAAAGCTCAAAGCCTTTGTGGCTTTGATTCGAAGCCTTTGGTAGTTGTCCATTGATCAAAGGACAAACTTCACACTTATTCAAGTCCCCACCCTACCTATTCAGCTATCTCCTACCATGCGCTCTGTGTTCCATGCTCCCCAAACTATGCTGTCACTCTGTATACGAACTGTTCTCTCTACGCTAACTAACACTCTGTGTTCCAGATTCACCAGGCTAATGTGCAATGCCCAGTTTACTAACTGGGCGCCTGCCAAATATTTTTTTCTAAAAAGTGGAATTGGTTGCTAACATTATGCAGAATCGATTTTAGAAAGTATGGGCTTCCAGTTTCTCTTGAAATACCAGAAGATGTGACAGCACTGTGCCATGTTCCCAAATGGTAGCTGTCAGCTCTTGCCCCGAGATGCAGCATATTCCCTTCACAGTGTCCTTGGATGAGGTAGGGGAAGTACCATGAATTATGACCTTCCTATTTCCCACAAGAGGGCATTATAATCTCTCAAAAAGTAAAATGGACTGGTATTGTAAAAGCTGCTAGCTTGACTTTGCTACTGAGGTGAAAAAATTATTTAGGCGCCCACCTGTTCTGCGTGATGAATGGGCTTGCAGGATGCTCTGTGCTATTATTAGTCACACTTTCACAAACTCCTTTCATTAGGCCTGGTTCCCCTCCAGGATTTTAATTCATCTGAAAGCCATTTTGAGGGAAACATGTGCAAGTGGGGCCTCTAGTTAGCTTCTGGAGGCTGTGGAAGTTTGATGGAGGCCTAATGAGGCAGGATCGTTTCCCCGGAATTGCCTGACTGGCGAGACAACCTCACAGCCTAGCGTTCCTCGGTGGTGCTTCTTGTTGGCATAGAATCTTGCTTTTTGGCAGCACCCTGAGAGCAGAGCAGTTGCCCGGATATGCCTTAACACTAACAAGGCCAACAGAGGATGATGTGTTAACCTAAATGCCTGTTTATTTAGAATGAGACATCTGCCGAGGGGGCCTAGACACTCATTTTTGCTGGCCAGAGCGTACTTTAAGAAAAATTAACAGTAGAAGCCAGAATATACTCATCAGTTTGCTTGTCTGAGTTCTGAGCAAGGGGAATGCTATGATTTGCACTTTTGGCGGTCCTGTTGTGATCTGATGCCCATCCTGACGAAAGGGCTGGATGAGTGGAACGTCTCTGCCAGGCCTCCTACGGGAACAGTGCTGTGAGTGCCTGCTATATTTGTCTCTTTTACTCTGTGCACCTCCACTCCCCCATGATCCATGCCAGATTTTACAAGTCAATGGATAATGCCACAAATTAGATTACATTCACATGTAGCATTTTTTTTTTGCTTTAGGTCCTGTTTATATTTTATCTATTACAGGTGATTTAATCCTTTAGGCCTAAGGATTTGGGCGGGTTAAGGGTGAGTTTCCTTTAGCACCTCTAAGTGTGCCTGAAGAGATCTCAAAGGTTTAAGAAAATAAAACTAGTTCTTATCCCCCATATGGTGACAGGTAAGTGAAAACAAAGGTTCCAAATCTTACTTTCTACTGGTTTTCGTCTCTTTGCTTGCCTTTGGTTAAAACAACAAAGCAACTCATATTTGTCTCATTTTTTCTCTTTAATTTCTAAAAATCCATCCTTAATGCTGGTAAGATTTGAAATGGTTTAATAAGAGTGCAAATATGGACAAGAGGAGGAGGCAGAGAAAGCACAAATGGTATAACTAGGTCTTAGGTTTTTAAAAAACTGGCTTTGGTTGTTAAAAGTCTTGTAAATTATTTTTTTTCTCTGTCAGTTGGGTTGAGTAACCTATCCATATTCCATTAGGTAAAGCTAAAAATAAATATATACATTTAAATATAAGCTTATGAATCCTATTTTTGACCTTAGTTTCTACTAATTTCTCTATAGTCAGAAAAGATATTGACTCAGTCTTGAGGCTTATAATCTAAGACTTAGCTCTGGGTGCATAGGGAACATGAATGCTCATTAGGGAAATTTGGGGGTAATTTTTATTTATGTACTCAGTTTAGTTGATGGGGAAGCTCCATGTGCTCCAGGAAGCATCTCCCGTCATGTTTTACTGTTAGAATCACCTGTGGCCTGGGCTTCCCAATGCAGAGAGAAGTGAGATGTGACTGTGGTGACATTGTACTCATCCCTGCCTCTCCCATCAGAAAGTGGCTGTGGGCTCAAATGCTTCCTTAGGTAGTTTTATAGGATTTGGAGAAATAGGATAGTTAAAAAAATGAGTTATTTGGTACTAAAATCCGGAGATGTATTTAAATGCCTTTTTAATGATCCAAACTTTGTTTTATGGTACAATTAGAATAAGTAGAAAATTTAATTCCTATTTTTAAGGAGTTTAAAATCTGTGCACTTGGAACAGGTACATAGAACAATTAGATAGCAATATAAGACCCTGTAATGTGGTGAACAGGTGACACACAACACTCTGAGGTTAGACCTGCATTTTTGAAAAATTGTTCTGAGCTTTAGTTCCTTAATATGCAAAATGAAGATATTGTAAAGATTATGTGAAGTATTGTATATAAAGTACTTAGCCTTGAACCTGGCATGTGGTTAAATATTTATTCAGTGTTTGTTAGATAATCATAGTAATTGGGTCTGGTAAAAGGTTCCTTTATAAAGCTTATTGAGAAAGGTGTCCCATGTCCACTGCTCATGTAAATCACTTTGAAAGAAAATTTCCTAAAATACTATTACATACCTTCTTGATTTCTCTAATAAACTCTTTTTCTGATAACAAATATGGATCCACTGATCCTGTTTTCTTAAAAGTCAGCATTCCCGCATGTAATTGCTTTTTTTGTACCGTATTCTTTCTAAGCTGCTTCTGTTCTGGAGAATCAGAACAGAACAATATATATAAGAGAATAAAGAAAAGAACATGAACTAGGACTAATCAGTTAGGGATGTGGGACAGCCTCAGTGTCTTGGGTGCTAAGAATCCTTTTGCTCCCACCTTCTTGGCCATGTTCTGAAAGACTGGGGTTTCTAGGAGCGTGGAACCTGGCTGAATGGGGTGTGTGTTTAGTAGGACTGGAAGTGTAAAGAAACAGCAAGTAGCCCCTGGATCATCTTTACTCCCCTTCAGAAGTGAGCTTGATGGAAAGACTAATTCATAAGCAGGTAGGAGATGTGGGTTCCAGCCCTAATAACGAGGTGGCGACCCTGTGTCAGGGCTGCCTCTCCACAGAATGCGGCATTAGCTGCTTGAGGAGACCTTCGGTTACTGGAGCACTTTGGACCCTCCTGGGAAGAATAAGGTGCAAAATGAGTGAAAATGAATTTACCAGATCTCAACTTCATGTAAGTTTTTTTAAGTTACAAATGTTTGTTAAAAAAACAAACAAAAAAACCTTTAATGGACTTTACCTCTTTAGAGAGTGAATATTCTCTTTGGAGGTGATGGAAATTACATGAGTAAAGGAAAATCTGACTGGCTTTGGTACTGAAAGAGTGTGAGAAAGTCAGGATTTCTCACAGCTGTTTTAGTAGGCAGAGTGCTTCCACTCAGGGAATAACACCACAAGAAATCTCAATTTTCCCTGATGTTTGTTCCATTTCATTCTGTGTACTCCTCTCCTCACAGATTTAAAAACCAAATTACTTCTATTACTTCACAGTTTCCACCTGGGGTCTCAGGAGTTTGCACAGAGCCAAAAAAGCATGTGCGGTTCCCCTCCTCCTTTTGCCACATCTTATAACTGGGGACTTCTTTCTGAGCTGTTTATGTCATCATCACTATATCTCTGGGTATTCTTAGTTTTTAGTTTCAACTGAAGCTGTAATCTCAGAAGTGGCAGTGCTCCCCACACTTAAAAACCACCATCATCTTGGAGAGTTTTCTGCTGTGACTGTTTAGGGTGACTTAATTTTGAAACTCTTTTTACCTTTCTCATCTCTTCTGGAATTTTCTTTATTTTTTAATTTTGGCAGATTTTTTTTTTCATATGTAAAGATTATTTTTTCCTTATAGATACAGAAAATAACTTTAGCGTAATCTCGTCGGCATCGGTCTTTTGTTCTTTCAAAACAGAAGGAAAATTACAGGCAACAAAAATAGATTCAATTCTGTGTGCCGATGCTATGTGGCACTGGTTAAAATGAAGTGGAGTTTTGTTTGGAAATAAGTTTGCTGCGTGTATGAATGAGTTTGGCCTTTTTGACTAAATTGATCCATCGATTAGCTAGATGATGAATTGTTTTCAATTTGGGGCTTATTAAATTTTGGGTGCTGTAATTAGCATTTGTCTGAGTTGCTCAATTGCATATATGCTGAAAACTGCTCCCAGAGAACTGGCCTATCCTTGAAAAAGATCCCCTGCTGTGGCTGGGGCGCCCTTTCTCCACCTTCTGATCTGTCCCATTCTTTACCCTGTGACACTGCAGATGGGCTGAGTGGGATTGGAGTGAGAACCTTGATGGTAGGTGAAAGGTCAGCTTGAACTTCTGAGAGGTTGGATGTGAGACCCAGAAACTTCTCTCAGCTCCTTGTTTTTGGTCCTTGCATTTCTTCTGCTTCCTGGCTCTCCGCTTCATCACTTATGTCCTGTGGCTGGCCAGAGACCTCCATGGAGACCCCAGCCCTGTCTACTCCTTGTGTTCTAGGCTTCACAATGACTTCTTCTTCGTTCTTGACTTCAAAACTCCCTTTTGCTATTTTCATGTTGTGTTTTAATTGTTCGATGACTGATTCTGTTTTATCATCAATCACTAGGACTGTGGTACATAATAGGCTGTCAATAAACATTAAAACTTTTATTGAATAAATTTGATGTGTAACATTGTTAATTAGCATTCGAATACATTGATGAACAATTATTTTAGTCTTGATGGAAAGCAATCTGACTAATCCATATTAAAATATAAATGACTTTCTCAAATTTTTCATCAATATTATTTCAAAGAATTATAGGGAAGTTAGGCTTGAGTTTGCAGCATTTCGTACCATTAACTCATTATGTTCATTTCAGCAAGAAAAAAATTTTTAAAGGAAATACAAGTTCATGGGTAAAAACTTCAGATAGTCCTCCAGTTTCCTTTACCAAAAGCAACTACTGTTTTAGATTTCTTGTGTATTTTTTCTGAAAGTTTCTCTAAATATACAAGCATATGTTTATATATACTTTGATAATATGAGACATAATATGCCCATTTTCTTACCCATTGTTAATGGAAGGCCCCGACCAAATGGACTGCCTGCCTCTTTCCCCTCAGCTATCCCCAGTTAGGCCCTGTTTTTGTCTTAAAAAATCTTTCGATATCGTGTGTTTTAGATTAACTTAATCTTTTATTTATTTACATCACTGTAGTATTTAGGATAAGGCTTGACTGACTGTGTCAGAAAACTGAAAATATCAGTGGCTTCCACAAGATAAAAGTTTATTTTTTTTCACTTCAGAGAAGTCCAGGGCTGATAGGGTAGCTCAGAGTGGCTCCTTCTGTCTTGCTGATGTGCCTTTTCTAGTGCTTTGACTCATGATCCAAGATGGCTGTTTAATCTCCAGTCACTACATCCATCTTCTAGGCAGCAGGAAGGAGTAGTGTCTCCTATCCCCCACGTCATGAACGCCCTTTATAAAGCCCTCACAGAGGTATCATAGACTTTCTGGCTGGCTCAGCTAAAAATTGGGGATTCTGTTATCACGGAAGATGAGGGAGGGGGATATGATAGCTATATTGGGTTAGGTAGCTACCATTTTCTCCCACAACTCTTCAAATATGGCAAGTTCCCCCTCCCCCGCCTCACCAATTTCTTACTCACCATGGGCTTCAAAATTATGTTCTGCTCCTTTCAGAACTCTTCCATGTGATTTGTGGAAGTAAAAGTCAGTTTGATCTGAGAATGGTCATGTTGTTGAGATCTTTAGAAAAAAGAACTGAGTGCTGTATTAGCTCAGTGGAAAGTCCAGTGTGGTTTGACATTACAGCTTGGCCTTTTCTGAGCTGATCATTTTGATCCAGGTTTGGTAGGATTTTTCTGAATGTTTTAGGCTTTGCAGGCCTAAAACATTCCTCTGTGTAGTAACTCCTCGGCTCTGCCTCTGTCGTGCAGAAGCACCATAGACAATGTATAAGAGAATGAGCATGGCTGTGTTCCAGTGAAACTTATTACACTGAGATTTAAATTACGTCCACTGTTCATGTGTTACTAAATATTTTTTGTCTTCATCTTTTCAACTACTTTAAAATGTAAAAATCATTCTTAGCCTACAAGCTATAAAAAACGGGTGGTGAGCCCAAATTTGGCTCAAGATCAGAGTTTACTGACTCCTAATTTAGATGATGATTGAAGAAATAAGCTCTAAGAAAAGGAAGTAAGTTTTTCCTGTTCTAAACAGAAGTTGGTCAACTAGGGTGAGACTCTGGAATGAGACAGAGGAAGGAGAACCTAGAAGTGTTTTGAAGAATTAAGTTTTGAGGCCATGTTTTACAATGCTTAAAAATATATCACTAGATTAAGAAAATACCTGGTTATTTTTAGCGGCATTGTTTTTGTTTTTTTAAAATTTAATAACATAACATAAAATTTACCATTTTAACCAATTTTTAAATGTACAATTTAGTGACATTTAGTACATTCACAATATGTGCAGCCATTACTACGATCCATTTCTAGAACTTTTTCGTTATCCCAAACAGAAACCCTACCCATTAAACACTAACTCCCTATTATTCCCTCCCCCTGAGCCCCTGGTAACTGCTTTTATATTTCCTGTCTCTATGAATTTGCCTACTCTAGGTACTATTTAAGTGAAATCATACAATATTTGTCTTTTTAAATCTGGATTATTTCACTTAGTATAAACTGTCTTCAGAGTTCATCTATGCTGTCATATGTATCAGAATTTCATTTCTTTTTCAAACTGAATAGTGGTCTCTTGTATGTATAATATCACATTTTGTTTATACATTCATTCGTTGATGGACATTGGGTTGTTTCTACCTTTAGGCTATTGCGAATGATGCTGCTATGGATATTTGTGTACAAGTATCTGTTAGAGTCCCTGCTTTCATTTTTTTTGTGTGTGCATGTATATACCCAGAAGTAGAATTGCTAGAGCATATGGTAATTCTATATTTTACTTTTAAAGGAACCTCCCCTGCCTCTTTCCCCTCAGCTATCCCCAGTTAGGCCCTGTTTTTGTCTTAAAAAATCTTTCGATATCGTGTGTTTTAGATTAACTTAATCTTTTATTTATTTACATCACTGTAGTATTTAGGATAAGGCTTGACTGACTGTGTCAGAAAACTGAAAATATCAGTGGCTTCCACAAGATAAAAGTTTATTTTTTTTCACTTCAGAGAAGTCCAGGGCTGATAGGGTAGCTCAGAGTGGCTCCTTCTGTCTTGCTGATGTGCCTTTTCTAGTGCTTTGACTCATGATCCAAGATGGCTGTTTAATCTCCAGTCACTACATCCATCTTCTAGGCAGCAGGAAGGAGTAGTGTCTCCTATCCCCCACGTCATGAACGCCCTTTATAAAGCCCTCACAGAGGTATCATAGACTTTCTGGCTGGCTCAGCTAAAAATTGGGGATTCTGTTATCACGGAAGATGAGGGAGGGGGATATGATAGCTATATTGGGTTAGGTAGCTACCATTTTCTCCCACAACTCTTCAAATATGGCAAGTTCCCCCTCCCCCGCCTCACCAATTTCTTACTCACCATGGGCTTCAAAATTATGTTCTGCTCCTTTCAGAACTCTTCCATGTGATTTGTGGAAGTAAAAGTCAGTTTGATCTGAGAATGGTCATGTTGTTGAGATCTTTAGAAAAAAGAACTGAGTGCTGTATTAGCTCAGTGGAAAGTCCAGTGTGGTTTGACATTACAGCTTGGCCTTTTCTGAGCTGATCATTTTGATCCAGGTTTGGTAGGATTTTTCTGAATGTTTTAGGCTTTGCAGGCCTAAAACATTCCTCTGTGTAGTAACTCCTCGGCTCTGCCTCTGTCGTGCAGAAGCACCATAGACAATGTATAAGAGAATGAGCATGGCTGTGTTCCAGTGAAACTTATTACACTGAGATTTAAATTACGTCCACTGTTCATGTGTTACTAAATATTTTTTGTCTTCATCTTTTCAACTACTTTAAAATGTAAAAATCATTCTTAGCCTACAAGCTATAAAAAACGGGTGGTGAGCCCAAATTTGGCTCAAGATCAGAGTTTACTGACTCCTAATTTAGATGATGATTGAAGAAATAAGCTCTAAGAAAAGGAAGTAAGTTTTTCCTGTTCTAAACAGAAGTTGGTCAACTAGGGTGAGACTCTGGAATGAGACAGAGGAAGGAGAACCTAGAAGTGTTTTGAAGAATTAAGTTTTGAGGCCATGTTTTACAATGCTTAAAAATATATCACTAGATTAAGAAAATACCTGGTTATTTTTAGCGGCATTGTTTTTGTTTTTTTAAAATTTAATAACATAACATAAAATTTACCATTTTAACCAATTTTTAAATGTACAATTTAGTGACATTTAGTACATTCACAATATGTGCAGCCATTACTACGATCCATTTCTAGAACTTTTTCGTTATCCCAAACAGAAACCCTACCCATTAAACACTAACTCCCTATTATTCCCTCCCCCTGAGCCCCTGGTAACTGCTTTTATATTTCCTGTCTCTATGAATTTGCCTACTCTAGGTACTATTTAAGTGAAATCATACAATATTTGTCTTTTTAAATCTGGATTATTTCACTTAGTATAAACTGTCTTCAGAGTTCATCTATGCTGTCATATGTATCAGAATTTCATTTCTTTTTCAAACTGAATAGTGGTCTCTTGTATGTATAATATCACATTTTGTTTATACATTCATTCGTTGATGGACATTGGGTTGTTTCTACCTTTAGGCTATTGCGAATGATGCTGCTATGGATATTTGTGTACAAGTATCTGTTAGAGTCCCTGCTTTCATTTTTTTTGTGTGTGCATGTATATACCCAGAAGTAGAATTGCTAGAGCATATGGTAATTCTATATTTTACTTTTAAAGGAACCTCCATACTATTTTCCATAGAGGCTGCACCGTTTTACAGTCCTACTAGCAATGTACAAAAGTTCCAGTTTCTCCATACTTGTTATTAAAATATTTTTTTGGTTAATAACCATTCTAATGGTTGTGAAAATGTAGTTTAGGTTTGTACCTCCCTAATTACTGGTGATATTGAACACCTTTTCATATGCTTATTGGCTATTTGTATATCTCCTGTATAGAATATCAATTTAAGTCCTTTGCCCAGTTTTAAATTGAGGGTTACTTTTTTGTTGTCGTTGAGTTGTAGGAATTCTTTATATATTTTGGATATTAGCCCTTTAACAGATATTTGATTTGCAAATATTTTCTCCCATTCTGTGGGTTGTCTCTTCACTCTCTTCATAGTACGTGTATTTGATGTACATATAATTCGACACACAAAAGTTTCAATTTTGAGGGTCTACTTTATTTTTCTTTTGTTGCCTGTGTTTTTGGTGTCATAACTAAGAAATCATTGCCAAATCCAGTGTTACAAAGCTTTCCCTCTATGTTTTCTTCTAAGTGTTTTATAGTTTTTATTCTTACATTTAGATCTTATTTCGAGTTAATTTTTATATATGGCGTAAGGTAAGCATCCAACTTCATTCTTTTGCATGTGGATATCCAATTTTTCCAGCACCATTTTTTGAAATGACTATGCCCATGGTCTTGACACCCTTTTGAAAATCATTTGACTATGTACGTGGTGGTTTATCTCTGAGCTCTCTATTCTAGTCCATTGGTCTATATGTCTGTTCTTATACCAGTAACACACTGTTTTGGTTACTGTAGCTTTATTTTAAGTTTTGAAACCAGGTTGTGTGTCTTCCAACTTTGTTCTTTTTCAAGATTATTTTGGCTGTTTGTAGTTCCTTAAGATTCCATATGAATTTCAGAGTGGGTTTTCCTATTTCTGCAAAAAAAATGCTAGGCATTTTGATAGCAGTTGCTCTGAATCTGTAGATTGCTTTGGGTAGTATTCCCATCTTAACAATATTAACTCTTGTGTTCCATGACCGTGGGATATCTTCCCATTCATTTGTATTTTTAGTGTCTTTCAGAAAATTTTTTAGTTTTTAGTGTACAAGTCTTTTGCCATCTTTGTTAAATTTCTTTATAAGTACTTTATTCTTTTTGATGCTGTTATATATGGGATTATTTTCTTAACTTTCTTTTGGATTGTTCATTGTTAGTGTACAGAAATTCAACTGATTTTTGTGTGTTGATTTAGTACCCTGCAATTGTGCTGAATTTGTTTATTAGCTCTCATGGTGAAAAAATATTTTTTAGGATTTTCACTTATGAGATTATGTCATCTGCAAACAGAAATAATTTTACTTTTTCCTTTGCAATTTGGATACCTTTTATTATTTTTTTTTCTTGACTAATTTTTCTGGCTAGGACTTTTAATACTATATTGAATAAAAGTGATGAAAGTAAACATCTTTGTCTTTTTCCTGCTCTTAGGGGTAAAGCTTTCAGTCGTTCATCACTGAGTGTGACGTTAACTGTGAATTTTTAACATACAGCCTTTATTATGTTCTGAAGTTTCCTTTTATTCCTAGTTTGAATGTTTTTTTTTTTTTTTAGTCAAGAAAGGATGTTGAATTTTGTTATGCTTCTTCAGCAAAGAAAAAGGTTTGATGAAGCAAGTGTGGCAAAATCTGGATAATTGTGGAGAATAAATGATGCTGTGGGGATTTATTAAACTGTACTCTCTACTTTTGAGTATGTTTGGAAATTTGCATTATAAAAACTTGAAGAACTTTCATTCACATACTCATTTTATTATTCAAACATTATTGTTTGAACTTATTAAAATCTTCCTGATTTTAAAGTCATTATTATTTTTTTTATTACTTTTTCCTCTCAGTTTTAGGAAATATTGTAATCTTTTGCAACATTCAACTATATTATGCTTTTGCTTTTTCCAAAGATAGAAAAATAATCTTTTTTTTAAAAATTATTATTTGTGAGAGTTTCACTCTTGTCTAAAGGGCCCTTCTCCCCTCTAGAAGTGGATAAAGTTGATTTTCGTGAATTCTTGGATGTTTAGCATGAATGTAGTTGTTTCTAAGCCTGAATTACTTGAGGGGGTTTCAAAAAAGTGTAGAACTATAGATAGATTCATCAGGCCTGGGATAGGACTTTGTCCCCAGAAGTTATTGGGATGAAGCCAGGTTTGGGAATCACTAAATATGAGCAAGTCTTCATAAAAGGGCATGGGAGGAACATCCCTTTGTGCTCCCTCCTACCAGCCTGGAGAACATCCCCCTTTAGTGGGAGGAGAGCAGGATTTGGAATCAGAAGTTCCCACCCAGTCAGTAGACCTAGGTGACCTTGGGTGAACAGGTAACTTCACCCTCAGAAAAATAGGAGACTGAACTATACCATTGGTGAGCTCCCTAAATGAGTTATCGCTTGATGAGATTTTGGCTGATGCCAGCTTCAGCCTGGGAGAGAGATGTTGATCACTAGAAATGATGGGATTAATGTAGACTAATCCTGTATACCCGAGGATACAGGATTAGTCCACATTTGTGTATCTGGATATTTGTGTATCTGTATTAGATTATTTTTTGGCAAATTGCTCAAGGGAAATAACAATAAATTCTCAAAGGGTTTTTCTTTTTTTGGGACGGGGATAGGAGGAGAAGCTTGCTTTATTAGTTTGTTTTTATACTTTTTATTTAAATCAGCATAAGTAGTAGAAACGTAGCATTCTATAGTTACTTTCTACATTTCAAAAAGAAAAACTCAATCTCTTCTTGGATGGTCTAGTGGAACCACAACCTTGACATATTTAATAAAATTAACCATTATACAATGAGCTTTTCTTTCGAGACCTTTAAGTATGTTCAGATATGCCTTGTTAACTTATTCAAGCCAAGCTGGGAAGTTAGAAGATGCTGGCAGCCTTTTGGATCCTGAGGCTGCCAGGCACTGAGAATTGCACCAGCTCTCATTCAGGGATTATAGGGTACAACTGCTAGCAGATTCCAGTCTTCTAAATATCCAGGGATCTGAGAGACTTTGGTGCAGCCCTTCCTTTTACGGATGACAGAACTGAGGCCCTGAAAGGGATGGCTTAGCCAGAGGTGGAGCCCTCTCATGCTGAGACCAGTCTCTGTTAGGATGGCAGCACCTTCAAAACATAGAACATACTTCCCTGCCGGAAGCCACATCTTTCAGTGGTGACACCCAAAGGAGGCCCCCATGGTCTTTTGCTTGTTTTGGAAGGATGCAGCGTGACTGGTTTTGTTGTTACAGCACTGGGTGGTCTGCCAGTGAGCACACAGTATAAATAACAACTAATAAATAATTTTACAGCAAAGGTCCTAAATCTTTCCAGATAGTGCACTGGTGCGTGGCTGTCAAATGCCAGACAGATCCTAAGAAAACAGTAACTTTAACTTATCCGTCTTTTATGTACGTGGCACATTGTTGTCATAAAATTTTCCTAAGGTTTTAATGGCTTAAGGGAAAAAATGTACACATAAAAAGCGTACACAAACACACCCACATGTGCATAGCTATCCTAGCCGGCTACACGATAACTTCTGTTTTTAGAAACCAACTTCTATACCTTTCTGAGTTTTTCTTCTGCTTTGGCTAAACTATTTTATTTTATCCTGTGGTGAATTTGAGCAGATTTGATAATTTTGGAATAAAATCCCTTTGATTTTGCGTGCCTGACCGTACTTTGTGTTTTAGTTTCAGAAATGATAAGTCTATGAATTCGTTTTACTCATTTTGTAGTTTTCTACCTCTTGAGAGCCAAGAACCTGAATACTGTGCTAAGACCTTTGGGTTTCCTGCTGAGTTGGAGTTAGAATTCTGGCTTTGTCCTCCTCTCTGAAATGCCCATTTCAGTTTCTTCACCTGCTGAGGATAATAATACCTGTTGCACAGGGTTATTTTAAGAATCAAGAGTCATAGCTTCTGTGTGAGTCCCCAGTATAGGCTCTCCATACAGAGCTGTTAGTAGGTGTTGGTTCTCTTTGCCTTCTGTCTTATGTCTTGTATTCCCTTCTGTTGAAATTGAACAGAGCAAAGCCTGTTCTCTCCCAAAGCTCTCCTGAGTTGGAATAAAAGTTATGCTGCTCTGTATTTTCATAGTGCACTTATTTCGTACTTCTCCCATACAGGTTTCGATGTGATGTCTTTCACTGTGGTGATTACATCCCCCTATCCCCCCATCTTGGCTGAGCCTCTGCACACAAGGCTGAGGACAGAGGCTGCGGCTGGCCAAGTCCTGTAGTTCCATTGGAACATAGCGCATGCTGCACATGCAGCAGATATGATCACAGACAAGCCCTCAATAGATGTTTGGGGCAGTTTTTAAAACAAATCAGAATAGTACATGCTTGTGAGGTGGTTGCTGTTTCTCTCATCCTTGCCGCTTCCAGCTCCCCATTGCTCTGTCACTTAAGCAGGCTTGACCTCCCAGAGGAGGTCAGGATTATAGAGTAGAGGTTAATCAGAGCCAGTTTGACTACTTAATAGCTGTGTATTGCGGGTGGAATTGTGTCCTCCAGAGGACATTGAAGCCCTAATCCCCAATACCTCAGAATGTGACCTTTTTTTGAAAACAGGGTCTTTAGAGAGATAATCAAAGTCACGTGAGGTCATTAGAGTGGGCTCTAATTCAATGTGACTGGTGTCCTTATCAAAGGGGGAAATTTGGACACAGGCAGATATGTACAGAAGGAAGACGATGTGTAGGCACAGAGAGAACAACACCTACAAGCCGAAGAATGCCTGAGGCTACTAGGAGCTAGGAGAGAGGTGAGGAACAGATTCTCCTTCACAGTCCTCAGAAGGAACCTATCCTACCAACACCTTGATTTAGGACTTCTAGCCTCTAGAACTGTGAGACAATACGTTCTGTTGTTTAAGCCACTCAGTTCATGGTGCTGTGTTTTGGCAGCCCCAGGATACTAACACACTGTGTGAAGCAGGCAAGTTTAATTAATCTTTTCAGCCTTTGTTCTATATCTGTTGAATGGAATGATGCAATAAATCATACCTGTTGCATAGGGTTTTTCCGAGCATTAAATAGTGCTAGTGTTTTGGAAAGATCTTTATTATTAATGGTATCCTTTTTCTGTTATTCCATAGATTCCTGGCCTTCCTCAACCCTGGATCACTTTTAAACTTAGCTCCTTGTTGCATTTCAGCCAGGTTCTAGTTTCAGTAGCCATGAGATATAGAAGCCTTAGTGTAAAGCAAATCATATTTTCCCATAGGAATCTAGTTTAACTAGGGGTTTCATTTCCTAACCAAGTGCTCAGCAACAAAACAATCTGCAAAACCATCCCTCTTACCGGGTTAGAATGTGTTAACAGGCTGGGGCCTCCCCCCTCTCAGGTAACCATTTTAACTGGGAACCTCTTATATGTGATACTCTTTACCCATTGACTTCCTTTTTAAAAATTTTTTTTATTAGTTTCAAGTATATGGTACATTGGTTAGATGTAAAGATCTATGACTTCCTTATTTTTACAAGCCTGTCATCATAGGCTACAGGAAGTAGTAGGTTCTGGTTTATTTGGTAGGTGTTAGAAAAATTAAAATCTATGAATTTAAACCTATGCATCCTGCTTATTGTATGGGAGGTAGGCGGCATCGGGAGTGAGATGTGGGCTTCACTCTGACACTTGTAGCTGTGTGGCACTGGGTCAGTTACTTAGTCTTTCTGAGCATCTGTTTTCTCTTCTGCAAAACTAAGGCGTTGATACCTGCCCAGGTGACTGTTTTAAGGTTTAAGATAACGTAGTAAAGAGACACCTTTTCCATGTGATACTCAAAGTTCTTTTCCTCCCATCTCTCCCATTCTTCAATGGCTCAAATTTTGGCCCCTCAGGTATGCGGAGGTTCCTTGGGGACAGATAAGAGCTTACTATGCCCCTCACATTGTCCCCCATTGAAAGCTGCCCACCAAGTGCGTGCTGAGAACCTTTGAATGACGTAGTTCATATTCAAAACCTCATTTCACCATGGTCTGAAGAGAATCTGATATTCTACTTATAGTTCTTTTGATAAATTGTATATCTCCTGAGTTGTTTATTTTAAAAAAAGCTTGAAAGTACTAAACAGTTGGAGAATGAGATATGAGATGGGTATATGTGTGTGCGTAAGCATGATAGCTAAAAAAGTAAATTTTCCTATAGCTAGTGTTCCTTAATTATGAATTGTCGTCTCTAGAAATTAAATGTATATTTCTGAAATTCTCTCAGATAAATCTACATTAATAACTATGGCTATTTGAGCACTTAGAGTTCAGATAACATCAATAACCTAAAAATCTCTAAGCTCTTTATAAACAGCAATGCAGACTGTATTAATATCCATATAAAGCAGGACTGCAGTTTGAGCTTAATCAAATTAGTCATTTGGTATTGGATGAGGAGTCTGCTCCAGTTTTACTTAAAAAACATTGGGGTAAGGAAAGAAAGAGGCATAGAATGATATGTTTTGGCATCATTTTATTTGTTTTATTAACTTTTCTAGTCTCAAAGCCATTCTCAGATGATTCCATTAAAAGGAGGTTGCCATTTTCCATGAAAGTAATGATAGATGATGGGAGAGAGATTATTCATGCCTTATAATTAATAACTTCATTCTATAACTGCTTTTTGTATACTTTAAGTCAAATGATCTTATTTCCTTCTAAAAACAAAAACTTATAAATTCCATACAGGCAAGTTCAAAACAAAATTTCCCAAGCTTTTATACCTTCTTCTGATTAATAATTATTTTCACAAACTAGGTTCAGGTGGGACCTTGTTTTGAGTAGTTATTTGATCTTGAAACCAGTGTAAAGTGAGTCATCATGAAGTGAATCATATTTCCCTGAAGGAATCTAGTTTTAATTAGGAATTTTATTCCTGACAAAGTGCTCAGCATCATATAAATCATAAATATGACCATCAATATATTGTGACAATAAAGATACAAAATAATAGCATTAGACTCCTAGTTGCATACAATGGGCATGTATGTAGTGTATACGTTGATTATCCAAAGGCCCAAATGCTTTATAAAATATACATTCAGCACATAAAATGCACAGCTCTACCATGATTTAATATATATGAAAGAACTTAATAAACTATAGAGTGCTATACAGATGTAAGCTGAAATTTTATTAGCTTTGTGCATATAGCCTAACATAATACATGTGCAATAAGACATTCCTAAATGTCTAGTTAGGAATATATTTGCTCTCCTTAGAATTTAGAAGGACCTTTGGGGGTTTGGTTGACTCACGAGCCAGTATATGTAGAGATGTTTGGATGCTTTTGGGGGGATTAATATTTCTCTGATTATATGCTTTGTTTCATAATATCTTTACATGTATTTTGAGATGTAATCCTCATGATCACCTTTAAGAGAAGATACCATTATCCCCATTTTGAAGAGGAGGACATTGATAGTCATAGAAGACAAACGGCACCTTCAGATTTACTTTGTCACAAGGAAGTTGAAAAACCCAAGCTAAAGCCTGTTATTTATGACTCCTCATTCTCTGCTCTTTCAAATGCACCATAAGGACCCGACATTTTCCCCTGTAGTAAGCAGATGCTATTAATATTTCAGAACTCTTAGAGCAGTGTTTAAAGTTGGAGTCACTCTCAAAGGGAACCATTAGTGTCTATGGAGTCCCCACAAAAGACTCCATTTGTGAGGGTTCAAGAAGAGAGACTCTTGAGTCTTTGCTCTTCTTTCAAACCCCACCCCCCAACAGCATTACTGAATAAAGATGGTCATGGTAGGCTAGGCAGGTGGACAACCTGAGGAGGACACATAGAAAGGAGGAAGTGGGGTCTCATGTTTTTGCCATGGTGTTTTAGGTAATACTAGTCAGTGTTGCAGTAACAAATAAACCCTCAAGTCTCAATAGTTATAACAAATATTTGTCAACCATACAAAGTCAGAGACTGTGCAGTGACTAAAGGATAGTCATCTTGCAACTTCACTGTCTTGAAGTTCCTGTTTCCAGGCATGAGCAAGAGTAGGAGAAAACGTGTCTGCTTCTGAGTTAAGGGGCTATTGAGTCTACTGTTGAGTCTTTTTGAAATTCCTCAGATCTCATAATCAACTGTTGTTGTCTGTGCTGAGATTATTAGCTTCTACAGAAATAGAATCATGATGTCTTCAGTAACATCTTGGTTAATCACCTCACCTGACCATACCTAACAATCATCTTTTGTGGCTTTTTGTTTGTTCGTTAAACACGTATGGAGTGCTTGTGTGCAAGGGGTTGGGTTGGAAAGTTGATTCAAAGCAGCAATTTATTCCAAGGAATTACTTGAATTGTGTTTCACTTAGCAGTCATAACTTCTGCATCAGGGCCACTGTTAGTCCATATGAAGCCTTTGTTCACATTGGAAATAGGCACCCCTTCCTCAATGCATTTTACTTTCATCTGTCAGAAAATTGTCATGCTGAGTTTATTAGAGCAGTATCCTTAACTAATGTCTCCTGAAAAATTGTCAAAGTAAATATACAAAATTAATAATGTCTCTGAACTGAACAGTGCTCCTTTAGATGTGTCACCCTATCTCCCTTGTGCAGTACACAACCTGCTCACCTGTATGTGGCAGTCTTGTTCCTTTTGCTTCCTGGTATTGAATCTTTCTGACATTCTTCAGATATTCCCAAGTTAAAGTCTTTTCAACCTTTGAAACAAGTTGGGGCATTCTTTTTTTGGGAAAGATGATTTCAGTTCTCTTAGGCCACAGGAAAAAAGTGTCACTTCTTTTCATAGGTCAAATTTCTATGCCATTTTCTGAGACAAATATCATCTACCTTTAGTCTGATTTGTTTTAAAATTATATCTACCTTCATCCATTGTTGGTGTCTCTGTTCTTTGACTGTTTGTTACATTTTGAAAATATGGAGTCCCCCCGGTACAATGGTTCCTTTATTTAAAAACTACTCAAATAAGACCTTAATGGAATATCCTCAGAGTGATAAATTCCTGCCCAGAGGCTAAAAACTATTGCCATTATTAGGAAAATAGATTTTCTGTTTGCCAGCATTTGAAATAGACCAATCCACCAGGCAAAGCTATGGTTTGTTAAATGAGCAAATGAATGGGTACATTGTGAAGGACAGTCTTAACTGTAAACCAATAGCTTTAAAAAAAAAAAAAACAAAAACAAAAACCCAAAAAACTTGTTTTATGACTGCACGATATCACAGAAGGACCCAAACCTAGAAAAGTCCATTATTGTTTCTTTGAGTTAAGGACCCTTGCAAAAATGAAGGAGCGATCATGTGTGAAGAAAGGACAGTATGTTTAAAGAAATTCCAGGACTGGTCTAATTGCACTTTGATTACTCTCTCTAGGGAGTAATTCTTATTCCTTGGTAGGAAACCACGAGTAAGTCTGACCATTTGGTTTTGTGAAAATAAACTTAGTTTAATTTATTGACACGTTATACATACCTGCCAAATTTTCTCATGCTTTTTCCTTGACATGTGTCTTGCCTGATGGAGTCACTGTAATGCAGCCTATGTGTTTTTAAAGAAATTATGCTTTGCTAAGGAATGTATCAAAATTGTTAAACCATGTTGCACCTTGTTCTCATTAGTCTTTGGAATGCAGCTGCCGGAACAGAAAAGACAGGGGAAACAGAGTGGTGGCTGTGAATACTCTCACCTCCTCCTTGTAGGAGGCCTCTGGGCTCCATTTTGAGCTACAGGGTCTCAGTCCTCTTTCGGGCAGCTGTGCCAGGAGGCGCATTCGGGGATTCTAGTAACCGAAGCCCATTGCTGCTCTGTTTAGTGGACAAACCAAGTAACAAAATGAATCTCACCCCTCTGAAATTCAGCTACAGTCACCCTACTGTATGTAATTAAATTTCTAACATCTGGGTTTTCATTAGAAATACTTGCTAAAGGGAGGCCTGCCTGGGTTCGTTAACAGCAGTGGGCACTGAAGGGTGTGCAGATCTTCCAAGTCCTGACAATTCTTGCTGACGTTTCCTCTTGTCAGTCCCTGCTTCCCACTTCTGATACCCCTGCCTGCTTTAGGATCCCATGAATCTTGCTCATTCTGCTACAGTAGCTTCCTAACAGGCCTCCCTGCTCTCTTTAATCTACCCTTCATATTGTGGCCAGAGTGATCTTTTAAAGATGCTTGGCCTTTTCTTCACCTCCTTGCTTAGTGCTCATCTAGAGTTTCCTGGGGTCCCCAACCTCTGGGTTGCAGACTGGTACTGATCCATGGCCCGTTAGGAACCAGGCTGCACAGCAGGAGGTGAGTGGTGGGCTAGCGAGCAAATCCTCATTTGTATTTGTAGCTGCTCCCCAGCACTAGCATCACCGCCTCAGCTCCACCTCAGATTATCAGGCATTAGATTCTCATAGGAGTACCTGTCCCTGATGCCAAAATGTTGAGGACCGCTGACCTACAGCACAAAATGACAACCCTTTTGTGTGTTGTCGAAGGCTTTACAGGGTCTGGCCTCTGCCACGTTGTCCAGCTTAATGTCCCAACGCTTCTCTGTCATTTTATATTCCACAAATATAGGACCATTTATAATTTTGGAATTATACCTTGCTCTCTCACCCCTCTGTACCTTTCTTTGCTCTTGCTTTTCTTTCTTCCTTGAATGTCTTCCCTGCTAATGGTCCATCTGGCAACTCTTAGTCCAAATGCCACATCATCTTTGAAGCCCTTCCTGATTTCCTCTGCTGATTTAGTTGCTCACTGAGTTTCCACTGATCTTCCACTGATGGTTATATAAATACAACCATCAAAGCAGTTACTTACTAGCATAAATACTTGGTGGTCTTGACTGGATTCTGAGCTCCTTGAGGTTGAGGACTATAGCCTTTAATTTGTACCTTTATGGAGTATCGCAAACTTGGTTTATAGAAGTTCCATGAATGAGTTAAGGAAAGGTTACCAATGTATTGATTAGTGAAGCTAAAAGCTGTTCTTTTAGCTGTCTCAAAATCCAGCAAGTTAATTTAAGAAAATGGAGTAGCTTTGGTGGAAAAGTTCAACTGTCTCAATGAAATTTAGCCAAATTCTTTTGTGTACCTCTGTGCTTGTTGCTTTCTCTCCTGTGCTGATGTTATATACAAAGTCACACAAAGGAAGGCTCTGCTCAGGGCTCCCTCTGCCCCCATTGCCATGGTGACTGTTGGAAGTCAGCTAATGCCACAGGACTCTCAACCCTTGGGCCTTCCATCTTGTGTGTTTCAATGTACTTTGCAGAGGTTTTCCCAGGGGATGGGTGCCTGCTGTGATGTGTCAGAGCTCCCACAAGGGGCCCAGATTCAGGCTTCTTTGGGTGCCTCTGTGGAATTCCAAGACAAGTGACATCTCAGTCCATCAAGCTCCATTTGTAGTGGGTTGTATTCTTGTCTTGGTGTCTTGGGCTATAAGGTTCACGTTTTCTTTACATTTAGGGGCAGATATATTCTCATTGCTTAGGCAACTTCATATTGTGGCCTGTGGCCAGTTTGGGCTGAGCTGGATGGAGAGGGCTCTGTGTCCCCTCCCTGCAGGCTGCCCTTGTGAATGAGGTTCTTTAGTCCTCAGAATGCAGCACTGCCTTCCTGCCGCAGTGAGGGAAACAGGTGACACATGAGAGGGGGTGGTCATAGGTACTGGTCTCCCTGGTGAGTTCTGAGAGGCCCGTGGAGCAGGGTGTCTGTCCTGTCATGGTGTTTCTTCTTCCTGTGGTGAAGAAGAAACAGCTCACTCAGCCTTTAGGAGCCAAATGCCTGTGAATTTCAAGAGTGTAGCAAAATGTAGAGGAAAAAGGTTTCAGAGTCCCGATTCTGCCATTTACTGTAGGACCTTGGCCAAGTTGCTGAGGTCGTCTTCTCTTCCTTCTCCTCCCCCTCCTCTTCCCCCCACCCTCCTTATAAAACAGGGCCCACGCTTCTTGTGGATTGCTGTGAGGATTAAATGTGATGATGTTTTAGTAGAGCTCCCGATACATACCAGGAGCTCAGGAGTTAGTCCTCCTGTTTGTGAATATCTGTTCTGACAAAAGATTTGGGAAATATACTGAGGCACAGAAAGGGAGAGTGGATGTTTGTTTTTGCCTGTTGGCCTTGTGAAATGGCTGAAATTACTACTATCATGCTGACTCAGAGGGCTTTAGACTGTGCAAATAGCTTTAGTCTGGCCCCTTCTCCTGCTCAGGGGGTCCCTCTGAAAGGAGTCGAGGGGGTGGAGGGGACAGGAAGTCTCAGTTCTAGTCCTGGCTTTGCCACCAACCACCTATATGACTTTAGATGAGTCATTTGCCCTCAGTTTTCAGAGTCGTTTGGAAATTAATGTAGACCAGATTTGCTTACCTCAAATAATGTAGATGTGAAAAAGTATTTTCATTTGTTATGAAAATCTTACAGGGTATTTTGTAACTGAGAATGGGAGTGAGTGAAGGTTATCTTTTCCTATCTCTTTCCCTTCTTTCCATTAGCTAGCTGTTTAACACCATCACAAAGAACCTAGAAGCATAGAGGAGAAGCATTTCTGTTAAAGTGATTTCTTGTAGATGTCATCATATCCATTTCCAGAGGTTCTTAGGAAAGTCTTTGAAGTTGGTTTAACACTTTACACCTGTTCTGCTGTCAGGTGTTGGGCTGGGGGTTGGTCTGATTTGAATTTCACAAGTCCATGAATCAGTTTATTCCTTAGCTCTTAGATAATGCTCTACAGGATAAACACATTTTAAAGGTGAGAATCTCTTGACAATGTTAAAAATTCAGGTGGAAAAGACTAGAAAGTAATATACCATAATGTTAACTGATGGGTGCATAGTAGAGTTCTGAGTGAGTTTTCCTTTTTTCCTTTATACCCTCTGTACTTTCAAACCTTTCTGTAATGGGTTTTGTTTTTGGAATTGAAAAGCTGTATGCACCTCCTCCCACAAATCGAATGTGGTGCTATTTTTCAATACTAGGAAAAAAAACGGATTTTAAAAGTTCGTTACACTCAGTTTGCTTGCAAGTATCTGGAAAATTCCCCCAAGGCAAGCTTGGCCCTGCCAGGGTGAGAGACTTTCTTTGAGCCCCAGTGCAGCACGCCCTCCTCCCCTCCCTCAGCTGCTCAGAGATGGGAAGCGAGGATAAGAACCCCCTCCTGGCCAGGCCTTCCTTAGAGCTTGGTGTTTGGTGAGCTCACATACCACTTTTGGTGGGTTTAGAAAATTAATGAGCTGCTAAAACTTGACTTCTTCATCTCCTGAAGCTTCCTTTCAAAGTATGGATTCCAAATATGACCTACCACAGCCATGTCCCTTCTCCCACTCTGCTTGTGACTTGTATGCTTAAACACACACGCCCAAGGAGTGCCTCAGTTCCTTCTGTTGATTCGGAGAGTTTTAGCCAAAATGTGCCGGAAAGCAGCTTCATGAATGAACTCAGCAACCTCAGCATGAAAATGACTCTAGAATAACCCAGTTTTCAGGCCTCCCTGTAAATTAAATTTTGTAATTATTCTAATTTGTTAGAATAAATTCTAATTAATCCTAAAATGTAAACACGTGAACCAATCAGAAGGTCCAAAAGACTTAAATCCTTTTCTTTCTTAAGCAAACTCCCTTTCTAACCGCCCCGTTTTGGGCAGCGGTTTCTCTGGTGAGTTTCCTCGCTTTCATTACTCTGTTGCTGTCTACCGCTGACTCCTGGTGAAATGTCTCTTAACTCTTTGCTATCTTTCTTTTACACCCTAGCTTAGGCCTTCATCTCATAACCAGACAACTGTAATTGGTCCACCTCACTTCTAGACTCTCTAGTCCATACCTTACTGCCAACTTAGTCTTCCTGGAAAATAGAGCTGATCAGGTCACTCACCTAATCAAAAACCTTAATCGAGTTTCCATTGCCCTCCACAAACCAAGCAGGTAAGTCTGCTCTTGCAAGTGCAATTCCCAGCCTCATGCACACTCCAGGCCGAATGCTTTAGCCAAAGGAACTATAGACACCCTGTACCTTTTCCTCCCTGAGCCTTTGCTCGGATCCTTCTCTTGGCTTCAGACACCCCCCTTCACCTTTGTTCACTCATCCCTGACATGCTAAAGCCTGCCCATTCTCAGCTCTGATGCTATCTCCTTATGAAGCCTAAATTTATCATGTACTTTCCTATCCTCCCCCACATGAAAATAAGTGTGTCCTTCCTTCCTTACTCTGAGATCCATTAGCATGCTATGAAATTCTTCCTCTCTTGTGTTAGTAGTATATTAAATAATTTGTATACTTTGGAAGATCCATTGGGTGGAGGCAAAGACTATCATAGTCTTTTGAGTCTCTCCACTGTCAGAGTGCCTTGAAGCCTCTATTTGTTGAATATAATTGAATAGTAGAATTCAAAAATGGCTTTTAATGAAACAGCTAGAATAGATTTAGAAATATATTTTTCTTTGTGAAGAGTGAAAAGCAAAAATTTTATGCTATCCCATTTTAGTGGAGTACTGCAAAATGTTATTTTGCAGCTACTTAAGATGTTGAGGCCTAGAAGTCTTCCTATTTTCCAACTCGAGTAGATTTTCTTTAAAAAGAGTAATTTTGGCTCCATGAGGAAGAGGAAGCATAGAGAGATAGGGAGGTATGAGGCTTTTGGTGTCAGCCCAACCTGGGGTCAGATCTCGGCTCCTGAGCAAATGATTTAACCTCTCTGATAGAACTTCAGGTTCTCCATCTGCAAAGTATTGATAAGGTCTGTCTAAGCTGTTGCATGGATTGCAGGATGATGGGTGGAAGCATCTAGAACAGTACCTGGCACATAATAGGCATGCCAAAATGCAATAATGGGTAATTATTTTCATAGCCATTGCACACAGTTCAGTTAGAAAGTGGGGCATCCGTAAGTGCAGCTGGAGACTGAAAACCAGTTTTGCATATTGCAAAAGCTCTTCTTGCACAATGGCTTTTATTAAAATGTGAGATTGTTTATAAAGCAGAGTATTACTTGACAGATGACCCTGAAAATGAAGCTGGAGCTCAAGCAGGAAGGGCCAGGTGCGCTAGGCTAAGCCATGCTGGGCATCTCCTTCTCAGCAGGCGAGCCCTTTGGCCAGAACAAGCAGATGTTTGGTTGTCTGGGATGAGGAGGCAGGATGGGGTCCCGTTTGCTCTTTCACAGTGTGAGGCTATGAAGTGCAACAGTGTGAAAGGCTGGGCTCTGGAACTGTGGAGATAGAGCTCTCGCATGTGTATGGCTTAAAAACAGCTTTAAAAAATCCAGCACTCTCACTGCATCTCCATGGGGGTTGGGGAATGAGAAAGAAAGGACCAGAGAAAATAATTGGGTCAATTAGATAACTGGTAGTTGAGTACTTACCGTGTACTAGGCACTGCTTTTGGGAGCTGAGGACAGTGATGGAAATAGTAGTGCAGAACACAAAGATGATAAAATATGGTTCCACCCAAGTCTGTTCTTTTCCCGACCCCCCCATCCTGGACTCTTTCAAAATATTGTAAAGGTTGGACTTCTTCTGAGGAAAATGTGTACATACACACATTGTTTTACATGCAGCTCCTAGGGCCTCATGGATCCCCTGAAGTTCATTTAAGTACCCTAAGTTAACTATTTAGTAATTACAGTGTAGTGGAAGACATTAGTGTGGATGTTGGATTCAGAAACACTTTGTTCAAGTGTGTGTTCCAGCCTTTACCAGCTATGTACCTCCCTGATAAATGAATGATCTTGTATAACTTAGCCTTTCCAAGCCTCGGTCACCTCAAGGAGGTGACAATAATAGCAGCAGCATCTCACGGGGTTGTCGTGAAGATGAAAAAAGTGAATAAGCAGAAAAGCTATTAGCACTATGTCTGGCATGTAGTGAATGATCCATAAACAGTAACACATAATTATTAATGAGCTTGTTTTAAGGGAGCCATGGAAGTATAGCAGGATATTCCTATTAGCATCTGGAAGAAAGTATGAATCATAGTTTTCTGTTGAGGCCTTGTATCTACAAGAATTGTGGAAAACAACGTGGTGGAGACAAATTTATGGTAACTGTCTCATACCTGTTTGTAAAAGAAGGCAACCCCAACAGCATTCCGTCGGGGATTTCAGTGGTTATATGTTTCATGAAGATGACCTCATTGGAAGGAATAAACCTCTCAATGACTGCTAAATACTAACAGTTATAAGTCATCAGCAGTAATGAAAAAAAGGATAAGATGGTAACGGTTATGAACTATTGAGGGAGTTACCATGTGCCAAGCATTGTGCTACGAGCTTCACATTTCTGTGGGTTTGTGGTGTCCTTTCTGGTGAAACTCGATTGCTTAGAGAAGTCCAAAAGATAAAGGAATTTCATTGGGTGCAGTAGGAGGTCTGCAGGCTGTGTGTGTGTTTGTACATACCTGCATATGCACACTAGCAAAAACAGAGCTTCTTATCAGCTTTCACTCATTTGGACTGCTTTCTGAGCCACTTTTTAACATTTTGGAATGTGCCTGTTGAAAAACGAAGGTTTATCATGCAGCGTGTCAGGTTACAACCACAAGATTCAGAAAAGGGTTCCTGAGCTTGGGGGAGTGTTACAATTAACCTCGTAAAGAGCACAGATGAAAGTCTTTCCCATCGTTACAATCAAAGACACTTTAGGCCACTCTTCCCCCAGAGGAATAGTTGCTTTTTATGGCACATTTTAAAGTTTTATTTCAAAAACAGTCAGCATCTTAAAGCAGACTGTTGTATGCTCCCCAGGCCTTCAGTTACAATGTGTTTTCAGTTTTCTCAATCGTATTACCACGTTACTAGATCTGATGTGAGCTGCTGCCCTCACCGGATCTGCACATAGATTTAGCCTGACTTTTTTACACTCGTGGCAAGAACTCTGTCCCAAACCTCTCTGCAGTTCTCTTCTGGCAGGAGAGCTTGGAGTCAGCGTTATGACATTGGAAGAGGTTACCTTTTTCATTCCTCTCATTTTTCAGTCAAGGAAACAGGCTGAGAGAAGAGATGAAACCCTGTTCTGTATGGTACTTTTTTTTTTTTTTTCCTGTATCCAACACTCGACTGCTCCTCAAACTCAAGAAACCAGTTTCTTGTCCCACATTCTGGGTTGGAATGCTTCCTAATTATGTCATATGTCTGTGCACACACTTGGGTATATCTTTGTGTGTGTTTTAATTTATGTACTTAAATATCATATGTCTTTTTCAAGATGTAGAAACTGTGACTAATTGCCTTCTAATAATGTTCTTTCACTGAGCACCTAAATGTTGGAGGAAACGATTAATAGGCCTAGAGCACCTAGGGGTGGTTCAATACCGCTGTGGTCAATTCGCAATTGTATTTACATGGAATTTGTGTAAATACAATTTACACAAATTGTATTTGTGTAAATTGTATTTACACAAATTCCATGTAAGTGAATGTACTCACATCTCTCTCGATCTGCCTGCTTCACTCCCAATTCTGGTCTCACTGTCCCCTGAACACCACTTTCAGCTTACCCTGGGTGCTGGATTTTATTGTTTGAGAAATATTTTAAATGCTTTCTCTATCATAATATGCCTCCTGATAAGGACTAGATAAAAGCTTGAAGTTTCACCCAATTCTGACTTCATTTGAATGTGCACCTCTCGTTTATGCAAGGCATGGGATTATTGTAGTGGCCTTTTTGTTACAGAACTCAAGTCATTCTCTGCTTGAGATGTTCTATTTGAGAATGAGATGTCGCCGTTATTAGTTTTACTTGCAGCAAGTAAAGGAGATAGGATTCACATCCAAAGCTTTGTCTCCCCAAAGAGTGGCTTAGCCATTGCTTACATACATTTTTGGTTAATTACACATTACTTTCTTCTTTGCAGTTGGCTACACTTATTTGGTTGGTTCCTATGAAGCTCATCCTGTTTACAGCTGCATCTGCATAATCTTGTGCTTACATTTTAACAGTTAGCAAGAACAGCATTGAGTAAGAACTACCCAGACCTTGAGACCCTTGCCCTATCTAACATTCTCACTGGTCACTATGCCTGTAGTCTGTTTCTTGACCAATCCTCATTGATATCCTGCTTGAGTTTTGTTACGCATAGAGCCAATCTTACCAGCCTCCTGTAAAAATCCTGTAAGCTTCCCATCGCTTAGAGTAGAGACAGCAGGTGGTTCTATTTTAGGCGCCAATTCCAGGTGATTGGTCATGGCTGTCTGAAGTATAATAAAGTGCTATGATTTGTAACGTCTGAGATGTGTAGAGTGTCGATGATAGCAGATGTGCCACATCATCCCTAGCCAAGAGGACAAGGTGTAAACTAAGCATGGCACACAAGAGCTTTCCTGATCTGGTTTCTGCCTACCTGTCCAGAATCCTTTACCACTTCCCAACCTGTGTCCTCACTTCATTCACTGTTTCCCCCAACATCCCTGCTGTCACACCAACGTGACTGCATCTGCCGAACTTTTGCCTGAAATCCCTTGTCTCTTTTTTCTCCATTGTCGCCTCATCCCGCAACATTGATTCAAGTATTACTGCTTTCGAAACCTCCTCCTCACCTTTTGCCCCTTAGCCAGATCTCCAAAAATCACTTTCTTCTTTCTCTAGTTTTGCACTGCATTCTGTATGTACATATTATTAACACATTATGTTATAATCACTTATTCTAATGTTTGCTCTCTTACTAGACGACTTGGTGGAAAGTCAATATTAACTGAGATCCTTCAACAACCGAAGCACACTGGAAGGCACTGCCCATCCCAGAAGCCCAGTGGAATGAAAAGAGGATGGGGTTTTGAAGCTGACTTTCTGCTCTTTTACTTATAGAGAGGATATGTCATTTTTCTGAGTCTCAGGCTATTATATTGTAAATCGAAAATCATAATACTTATGTCAGGTTGTTGAGTGGTTTAGAAATAGTATTTTTAAATATTGTTATATAGAGTAAGTCCTCTATATAATGGTTATTATTGGTTGTAAATTGGTTATCTAGTTTATCTTTAGACCAATTCTGTGAGGTGCAGTAGGAGTTATTTTTTTTTAATGCTGCAACTGAGCCTCAAATTATTTCCTTAGGTTCATAGATCAAAGAAAATTACTGAATTAGAATTTAAACTCAGGTTTGTGTCACTTCAGGCTCAGAGTCTTCTTTCTTATATGCATTTTTACAAAAAAATAGCAATAGTCTCAAACCTACCAAAAAGTTGTAAAAATAGTACAAAGACTTCTGCGTCCCCTTCACCTCACCCAGATTTTCCAATTGTTAATATTTTACATCAATTTTTGGTCACCCTTTCTCTCTCTCTCTACAGGTGAATGTGGATATGTACACAACACACATATTTTTCTTACATGATGACTCATCACTTTTAATACTACTGATCTAAACAAGGATCTCTCCTCCGACGTTATTGTACAAGCATCTCAGGCAGGAGATCAGCACTGATACAGTAATACTCACTGTACAATCCACATACCTTGCTCAGATTTCTCCAAGTGTTCTAACAATTTCCCTTTTTCCTTTCTGATCCAGGATCCTATCAGAAACCTGTATTGCATTTAGTAACCACATCTCAACCATATTCTTTATTCCAGAATCATTGCTCAGTCTCTTCCCTGTGTCTCATGCCCTTGATAGGCCTTTCATTCTGTAGGACAGCTTTCCACCTGGTTCTGTGAAGTGTTTCCTTATGATCAGCTCAGGCCATGCACTACTGGGGAGAAACCACAGAAATGATACTGAGCTCTTCCTGGTGTATCACATCAGGATGTACATGGTGATGACCCATCTTATTGCTGGTTAACCTTGATCTGGTCAAGTTGGGATCTGCCAGATGTCTCTACTGTAAAGCATCATTTTCCTTTATACTTGATTACTATGGGGAGATGTATTATTATACGAATATCCTGTTCCTCATCAAAACATCACCCATCAGCCTTAGTATCCATGGTCAACTCCCACCTGATTCCACTATCACGATGGTTGCCTAATAGTGATGATCTATGTCCACTATTTTTCTACATTTATTACTTTGGCTTTCTACTGTGAGAGCATTCTTTCCTCTTCCATTCGTATATGTATTTTATTTCATTGTGGATTCATGGTTCTATTTTATTCAGCGGGTTTTAACCTGTAACTATCATTTTAATCCTCAAACTCTTCCCAATATGAGCTCCTTCAAGCTGGCTCTTATATCCTCTTGACCTATACCCATCATTTATTAAGCATTTCCTTGCTTTCTGACACAGATGTTCCAGGCTCATCTTGTATTTTCCATGCCCCAACACTGAAATCGACTTCTTCAAACATCTCTCCAGTTCCTTTTTAGTGAAGGATGTTATTTAGAAACCAAAATCTGATTGCTCACTGTGCTCATTGCTCCTATAATATATACATATGTGCATATATAAAAACACATACAGAAATACACACATACATAGAAATACAGAGAAAATGGTATTTCTATATCTGAGTATATATTGAAAACTCATCAGTTCATATCAGTTCATCCAGTATAACACCTCAGAGCTATTTCTAGCCTTTTCAAGTTTAGAAATCTCAAACCTGAGATTTCTGAGAAAACTAGCTCCTTTTATTTTCAATGTATTTACTTATTTGTTCAACATAACCAATCTTCCTAATGATTCTGCCAGGCTGCCTCTTCTGTTTGCCGCCTTCATGCTTCCAACCCCTTCCTGCCTGCTTTTCTTGGGTGGCATACTGCCACCAACATCTTCATAAGGCATAAGGGACCCCACCACCTCCCAACATTTTTGAATGTTGAGCACCAATGTCAAGAAGTGAAGCTAGGAAGTAATAGATATGTGCTTTTAGGCAGGAAATATATGCTTTTTCTTTCTAACCCCAACACCTGACACATTATGTGGCAATGAGAGCTTTGCGAATGCTGTATGAATGAATGAATAAATGGACGAATAAACAAATGAATGACTAAACAAACTTATACTACTATTATGCATTGTTTAATTTGTTAATGTTATGTTGGGATTATCAGAGGATGAGAATAGAATAGATATGATCAAAGCATCTTCTCTATCCAGGATGATTTCTGTCTCTCTTCACTTGTGCAAACAGCTTAGAAGGCTAGAGGAAAGGGATAAGATTTGGGAATGCCTGCTGAAGTAGCCGGCAGAGCTGAATGAAACTCTGCTCTGGAGTCAGTTGACAGATGAGGCAGCCTGCTTGTCTTTGCAGCCAGAATAGCACTGGGCACATGAGGACTCTTTAAGCAGGAGGTATAATGATGACTACAAGTGAAAGGCACAGTCTGAGCTTCATTTTGTTTGTGGTTCCTCTGCATGTGTGTGTGTCTGTATGTTTGTGTATGATAGAGCTAATATAAGGCAACACTTCAGAATAAATAGTTCCTGTTCACCTGTGTGTTTTTTGAAATTCCATTTGGCTTGAAGTACAGCGGGACGTCTTTGTTCAACTCTATAGGGATGTGCAACTTTATGGCAACTGTGTTGAATGCTAGTGTAAAAGCGCTAGTGCTTTAGAATCAATGATTTCTCTTTAATAGAGTGCCACTGTAAATAAGCATGCATAATATTAGTTTTGTGGATACTTAAAACCCATTGCCATCCCATTAGAGTTTTCACTAACCCTTACCATGGTAACTACCTGTATGACAGTGACAATACATAAAACTGCCTTATTTTGTTAGAATCACTTTGAGACCAGATTCCGTTGGGTGGCTACTTCCCAAACCTCATCTCTCTTGCCTGTTGCCCACTGTGGTGACCAAAGAAGCCAGATCCTTGACCTTGCAGCTCCCCTTGCAGCTGGAGGTGGCTTTATCACCTGATTCCAGTCAGTGAGAGTACTTATGAGAAGTGGTTTTTACTTTTCCTTTGTCCAGTTGCAGAGGTTAGGATTCCTAGTACCTGGGGCTGCTGACATGACGTTCTATCAATGAACTTTGCCACCCCGAGAGTCCTCTGGGTTGGAAATGGTCTCTGCCTTAGGTCCTGAAGGACTCGAGTCTTAGTGTAGGGCACTAAGAGGAGAAAAGGAGATAGAGGAAGAGCAAAGTGGAGAGTATGAGGAAAAAGATGGAATTTGATAGAAACTAGGGAAGGTCTACTCTTGACACCTCAGGCTTCTCAGTGGTTCAGAGACTGAGACCCCAGGTACCACTCCCTCACGAATGCCCCGTGAGCCTTTGGCAGCCGAGTTGGTTCTCCTCACAATCCCAGGTTTTCTACAGTATGACTGACAACCTTAGGTTTTGAGTCTTTTGTATGTCCCCTGGTTATTGTGAAGATTAAGTGAGGTAATACAGACAGTTAATTGTGCCTGGTACATAGTACTCAGTAACTGTTAACTATTCATTTTATTACCTTTGAAAGTGTATAAACCTATTGGTGTACAAGTTTCATGCCTTTATGAACAAAAGGCAAAAGACCCACAGAGAACAGTTTTCAGCCAGTATAATAGAAATGTATGGTGGCGGTTCAGTGATTTGAAAAGAGGGAGAGAAGAGGGTTACTTTGCAAAGATTAGGAGAGCCAAGAATTTTGTTTTTGTGAATCTCTTTTTTTGTAAAGGTTTCTCTTCTACCAGAAGTCAAGAATGGAGTTAACACCCATTGTGTGTGTATATCTGCCTGTTCTCTCCTAACACCTCCTCATTCCCTAGAACTTTGCCAGCATCTGGGAGGTCCAGTAAGAAATGCTCTTTAAATCCTCTGCATTCTTCCAGAAGCCCAAGGGGTTTAACAAGTTATGATTTTTAACTAAAACATATAACCCACCCACTCATTCCCCGCCTCCCCCCCCCCCCAAAAAAAGAAAAACACTTTCTGGTTCTTTATGCCAGAAATCTTTGTGTGTTTGTTAAGCAAAACCTGGATCTTTAGTTATTGGTTATTGGGCAATCAATATAAAGAAGGATATTTGTTCAGAGATAAGAGTACATTGCCTTTAACATTTCGTAATGTTATATTTTATTAAATGCATTTGTTTCACGCTATCAATATAAAGTTACCATCAGTAAACTTTAATTTCTAGAGATAAGACTATATTGAAAAAAATATAATTGGAAATAGGTAATTAGAATTTTTTTCCCTTCAAGCTAAACATCTGATGAGAAAGGGAAAAATCATTAAGGAATTAGAGACCAATTTGATATATTGAATAATGAACACACAGCACAGTGAAGTAATTTTGTTCCAGCTGCTCAGGTGTAATAATTAAACTTGAAATTCAGCCTCCCGTTTTTTGGGGGGAGAGGGGAAAGGGATGTCCTGTGACAGTGACATCAAGCCCTAAGAATCAGATGCTTGTTTAGAATATTTGTAGTACACAAAGGAATACATTTAGTGCAATAGGCTATTTTTCTAAAATCTTTCCACTCATTGTTTAAATTATTTTTCTTTTACTTTATTTTTCTTTTACTTTAATTTACATAGGAGATTTGGATCAAATTTTGAATACCTCATTTAGAGGCAGAGAAAAAAATGTAGATTAGCACTGGAAAATCTTTTTCGATGGAGGAGATAAGAGCTGTTGAAATTTTGGTATCGGCTGAAATTCTGAAGGTTTGAAGAACTGAAGCAAACAGTGAGGCATGTGGGGGAATAGTACTCAGTTTATGGCAGTAAAGTTGGTAGCCTATGAGTGAGCAGCGGAGAAAATTCTCACTGTTTGAATTAGGTATTGGCTACTAGACTCAAAGCTTTCTGTGCTGCTACTTGCTGCTCTGAAGGACAAAAGTGCTCCCTTCTGTGGCTTTTAGGTGGAAGATGGTATTGGGTTGGAGGATGGGGCAGACCACATTGAGCTGGGGTGAGCTGGTGGCATCCATTTCCTCTCCATTATCCATAGCACGAAGACAAGTCATGTTTAGAGAGGGAAAGGCCCCAGAAATTTCGACATAGAGAGAACTTAGCATCTGACATGGAGGCTAGGATACCTCAGTACCAAGTTTTGGGACTCAAGGCAATGGGACATCTATAAACATTGTGAAGTACCTTGCAATTCACAGTAATTCACAAGACACTTGACAGCTCCCAGGCATTTCAGTAACTACATGTATGACATAAAGAACATGACTGTACCCCAGGGATGAGATGTCAAGACGTTGGGATGCTCTTCTGCAGAAGATGGAGTACCCTTGTGCTTGGAGTCCTTCCTGCTCTTCAGACCTTTGGCCCCACACAGGTTGTCATCAGTTCATCTGCTGCAACTCAAAGCAGAAATCTAGGGCTGTAGAGGGTGTGCATGTAGATAGGTTTGGATATGGAGCGCACTTTAGCCTGTGGCCAGTGTTTTATTTATAGGTTCACTCAGAATTTCCAGTTTTTCCCCCAAACCTGAAGCCAAGAGAGAAGGAGGGGTCTTTTATGAACTATTGTTTGGGATAATCTGACCTCAAATATGACAGCTCAAGGTAATCCTAGCCAATCTCTGATCATTCTCAAGAAAGAAGCTATGCAAACACAGACTTTCGTGGTTATTTATGTGAATTGAGGAATGGGGCATATGTGAAGGGAGAAATTATGAAACAAATTAATACATGTTGAGTGGTTGATGTCAGCTGGCTGGTGGAAATTAACATGGTGTATAGCATAATTGTTGTCTTTCCACTTTAATTAATTCTCTGAGATATTTAACATGTTGAAACATCAAGCCCCAGACATCTGGAGTTTTATGGGTGGTGGTGGTTATCCAATTGTTTACTCCTTCCTTTCCAAGTAAAGTCTATGCTCACTGGGTCTCATTTACTCTTAAACACACTCCCAACTCTAAGCTCTGTGATTGTGGGAAGAGAAGTGTCTCATATTCTGAATGATCAATTTGAATTTTCCTCAGAATGGAATTTGATAGGATGAAACGAACATATTGAGGAGTTAGCAAAACTGGCACTCATCCTGGTTTTACCCACTGATTATTCTGGGAGATCAAGCAAATCTTGAAACCCTTGGCCTTGCTTCTTCATCTGGGATATTTGTGAGAAGTTAATAATTTCTTTCCTGGTTAGCTCTTCAGGTTGCAGGACCATATGGGAAAGCTCTGTAAACTGTACATGTTTTACAAATTGTTCACCTGACCATCCAAAAACATTTTAGTGAGCATGTAGATGTTGTACACATTGTGTTTACCTGGTTTTTTAGTAGTGAACAAGATACCCCTTTTGCTCCCCGCCTAGGAGCCTAATCTGGGCAACACATAACCAAGCATTTAAAAAAGTATTGTGGGATGAATGCTGTGATAAGAGTAATCACAGAGTGCTATGCAAGCAACCCAATCTTGGGTAGGGATGAGGTGGTGGATCAAAGACAGTTATTATTTTAAGATAAAGATTAAAGAAGCTTTTTGCAATGCTTGGAAGAGAGCCTTGGGAAGATTTGTTGAGCACAGCTGTTTGGTTTCATCCGAAATTCACAGGGTACTTACTAGATTTCTTGAGAAGAGAGCGAAACTCCAGTTAAGTATGTGAGCTTGCTGCTTTTTGGCTGGAGGACACTAAAAGGCCATGTGGGAACAAGCCCAGTGCAGCTGACACAAACTTAAGCGTGTGAGAAGGGAAGCTTCCTCTGGTTGTTGGCTCTGCACTTATCATCAGCTTAAATCAAGATCTTGTTTTGTCCCAGGTGGTTGGACTAAAGCCATATTAGCCTTGAGGGAAGTCTTGCTTAAGCAGATACACGCTTGTTTCATGCTGGCCCTACCTCTTAGGGATTTATTTTAATATTTCTCTAATTAAAAAAACCTTAAATCTGCAAAAAAGAAAATAGAATGATGGACCCCCATATATACATCTCTCAGCATCAATAATTACCAAGATTTTGCCACATTTGGTTCAACCGTAAATTCCAGACATCGTGTCATTTTACCTCTGCATACTTCATCATACTTCTCTAAAAGTATAGACATTTTCTTACCTAACCACAATGCTATGATCACATCTAAAAATTGGGGATTTTTTCTTGCTTTTTTCCTCTCAACATTTTATAAGATTTCAAGCATACAACAAAGTTGAATTTTAAAGTGAATGGCTATATATCTGCCGCTTAGATCCTGTCATTAACATAGCTACATGTTTCCATGTATTCATCCTATTATCCATCCATCCATCCATCCATCCATCCATCCATCCATCTATCCATTTTTTAATGTATTTCAAAGTAGATCACTGAGATCAGTAAACTTTTCTATATAATTCAGCATTCCTGTCATTAACAACAGTTTAATATTGAATTCCTTTTCTTTTGAGGTAAATTTACAATGAAATGCACAAATCTTGAGGTGTGTTTGCTGAGATTTGACAAATTCATGTGTCTGTGTAACCTAAATCCCTGTTAAGATATAGATTCATAACAGCACTCCAGAATGTTCCTGTATAACTCTTCCCAATCAATCCCTTCTTTCTCTCCTGGTAACCACTATGAGAGGTAATCACTAATCTGACTTTTTTCGCCACTAAAAATTAGTTCCTTCTGTTCTAGAATTTCTTTTATAAATGAAATCATAAAGTACGCACTCTTTTGATTTAGTATTCTTTCAGAACTCAGTTAACTGTTCTTGAGATTCATCTATGTTGTTGTGTGTCTGTTGCTGTGTGACTGCAAGCAGTTCCTTTTCATTGCCAGGTAGTATTCCATTGAATAATTATACCACACTTTATTCTCCCAGTGCTGGATGCCTGGGCTGTTTCTAGTTTCTGGTTATATAAATAAGTGTCAATGAACATTCTTGTCCAAATGTTTTTTTGTGAATGTATAAATTCCTTGGAATGAAATTGTTGGGCTAGAGAAACTGCCATATATTTTGCCAAATTATTTTGGGCTGTGTTACATTCCTACCAACAATGAGTGACAATTCTAGTCCTTCCAGCTTGCCAACAGTAGGTTTGTCAGTTTTTAAAATTTTAGCTATTCTGGTATGTGTTGTGGTATTTCATTGTGGTGTATGCATTTCCCTGATAACTCATATATTTTTGTCTATGTTTATTGTCCATTTGTATGCCATTTTGTGATGTCTGTTTAAATCTTTTCCCTTATTTTTCTTTGTCTTTTTATTTTTGAATTATGGATGGTCTTTATATATCCTGAATACCAGTCCTTTGCTACATATCTGTCTTTCAAATAATGTTTTCGAGTGTGTGGCTTGCTTCTTTATTTTCTTTCTTTTTTTTCTCCTCTAGTTTTATCGAGATATCACTGATATACACTGCTGTATAAGTTTAAGGGTTACAGCAAAATGACTTACATATTTGTGAAATGATTACCACAATAAGTTTAGTTAGCATCTATCATCTCACATAGATACGAAAAGAAAAGTGGAAAAAAAATTTTTTTTTCTTGTGATGAGAACTAGGATTGACTAACAATTTTCAAACATACCATATAGCAGTGTTGACTAGTCGTGTTGTACATTATATCTCTAGCACTTATTTATTTTGTTTTTTCCTGGCTTTATTGACATAGACAATTAGTTGCTTGTATTTACATTGTACAATTCAATGAGTTTTTTCCAATGTAGTTGGCATACAATAATACATTCATTTCAGTTGTACAGCATAGCGATTAGAGATCTATATAACTCACAAAGTGATTACCCCACTAAATCTAGTACCCTCTTCCCCTTTACATGTTTATTACATTAGCTATTTTCCTTATATTATACTTTACATCTCTGTGTCTATTTTGTAACTATCCATTTGCACTTCTTAATCCCTTTGCCCTTTTTCATCATCCCCCCAACTCCCTCTCCCATTAGTAGCCCTCAAAATATTCTCTGTATCTGAGTTTGTTTCAGTTTTTGTTGTTTACTTTGTTCTTTAGATTCCACATGTATGTGAAATCATGTGGTATTTGTCTTTCTCTATCTGACTTATTTTAGTCAGTGCAATACCCTCTAGGTCCATCAAGGCAATATCTTTTTCCATCCCTTTCCTTTTAGTTTGAATGTGTCTTTTAATCTGAAGTGAGTCTCTTATAGGTAGCATATATAGGGGTCTTGTTTTCTTATCCATTCAGCCACTCTGTCTTTTGGTTAGAGCACTTGATTCTTTTCCATTTGAAGTACTTGTTGATAGAAATGTGGTTATTACCATTCTTTATTCTTCTTTTTGATCCATGATTTTTCTTCTTAAAAAAGTCCATCCAACATTTCCTGTAATACTGGCTTGGTGATGATAAATTCCTTTAGCTTATTTTTGTCTGGGAAGCTCTTTATCTGTCCTTCAACTCTAAATGATAGCTTTGCTGGATAAAGTATTCTTGGTTGTAGATCCTGGGTTTTCATCACATAGAATATTTTATGCCAAGCCCTTCTGTCTCACTTTTTTTTTTTTTTTTTGAGAAATCGACTGCCAGTCTTATGGGTGCTCCCTTGTAGGTAACTAATTGCTTTTCTTTTGCTGCTTTTAAGATTCTTTCTTTGTATTTAATCTTTGGTATTTTAATTATGATATGTCTTGGTGTGGGCCTCGTTGGGTTCATCTTTTTTGAGACTCTTTGAGCTTCCTGGGGTTGTATGTCTATTACCTTCGCCAGGTGAGGGAAGTTTTCCATCATTATTTTTTCAAATAGCTCTTCAATGTTTTATTTTCCTTCTGGTACCCCTATGTCACGAATATTTTTACCTGAGTGTCTAGGCTTCCCCATCTTCTATATCTGGTTCGATTTTCTTTTTTATCCAATCTGTTGATTCCTCTAATATACTCTTCATCTCAGATAATGTATTCTTCATTTCTGACTGGTTCCTTTTTATAATTTCTATTTCCATTTTTATGTTTTTTATCTTTGTTAAAGTTCTCACTGAATTTATCTATACTTCCCCTAAGTTCAGTGTTTTGAACTCTGCATCTGTGAGAT
>NW_011888890.1:4903198-4909541 GCF_000151845.1 Pteropus vampyrus | reverse complement strand
GTTGATTCCTCTAATATACTCTTCATCTCAGATAATGTATTCTTCATTTCTGACTGGTTCCTTTTTATAATTTCTATTTCCATTTTTATGTTTTTTATCTTTGTTAAAGTTCTCACTGAATTTATCTATACTTCCCCTAAGTTCAGTGTTTTGAACTCTGCATCTGTGAGATTGCTTGGCTCCATTTTTCCTTGATCTCTGTTCTGTTCTCTCATCTAGTTTCTGCTTCTTTGTCTTCCCATTTTGGCTGCCTTTCTGTGTCTGTTTCTATGTACTAATCAAAGCTCCTAAGTCTCCCAGTCTTATCAGCATGGCTTTGTGTAGTAGGTGTCCAGTGGCACAGTTGTGAGAGGGGTTCAGCTGCTGGCCAAGTTTAGCTCCAACCTGTGACCCTCTGGGGCCACCTGTTAAGATTCAGCAAGCGATCAAAAGATGCTGTGCTTATAGTTGCCTCAAGAGGCCATGCCGGAAGCTGAGGCCAGCTGCCACCAGTGTGCATCTTGGCTCTGCTAAGCAAGGTGCACCAGATTTTCTAAAGACACAATTGGATGTGGGTCATGAGTTGGGGGAGGTGGAGTTTCAGGGAATCCTCTGGGAAGAGCGACCTCTGTTTTCCAATTTGATGATGTCTCAGCTATGGTGGCATGCGTCTGCACACGGGGAGTGGAGAGGGCTCAACAGAGGAACAATGGATACTGCCAGCACTTCTGCCAGGGAGAAAGCCTCACCTCCGGCCCTTGCTCAGACAACTCAGTGTCCCCCTGTAAGTCCCTGGTCCCCCCACCCTCTCCCCAAGCAGCCGACCCAGTGCTGGTTCTCACAGCAAGCAGGTCCGTCACCACAAAAGTCCGCTCGCAGACACGGCCTCTTTAAGAGGCGTCTGCAGCTGCCAGCTGCTGCTGCCGTAGCCTCGATCCCTCTTAGCTGCTCTGGACTGGGCAGCATTGTGTCTTTGCCCCCTCCTACTGTTTACCATTGCAGGTTGATTAATTATTTCTCTTCCTAGTTGTAGTACTTCTGTTTGTCTAGGTCCTTGGTGACTTTGCTTGCTGTTTGCTCCGTGTTTCTGTCACAACTTCAGTTTGGTTGTAAGAAGGATGAAAAGAGCCTCTATCATTTATGCCATTGTTTTTCACTTATTTCTATATATTAATGGTATCTTTGAACAGAAACTTTTGGCTTTGATGTTTAATTTACGATTTTTTTCTTTTAGGGTTATTTCCGTGACCTGAGAAATCTTCGCCTTCCCTTGAGTTATAGAAATATTCTTCTGTGTTTTCCTCTAAAAGCTTTATAATTCTAGCTTTCACATTTAGGTTTGTGATTTAGCTCAAATTATGTTCAAGGATTTGTTTTTTAAAACCAATTCTTAGGCATTATTTACACAGGAAGTACCACATAGCCAGGGTAAACAAATACGAGTGTAGCTGCTGGGTTTTCTTTTTAAACAGCTTGTAAGTGTGCTGCTGGGTCAGGCCACAATGGACAGAACTTAACCATGTATGATTCTTGCCTCTGTTCTTGCCTGCTTTCAGAGATCATGTATCAAATACCCACCATGTGCCATTCCTCAGGCACATGCATGGCACATGAGGTAGCCAAGACCTGCTTGCCAGAAAGTCAAACTGTGAAGGGGGCTACAAGCATGTGGTGTGTGAATGCGGAAAGAGCAGAGTGAACACGACCTGCTGGTAGTCCTCCCAGGGGGAGGGATTTTTGAGCTGAAACTGGAAGGAATTGATGGAAGATGGGGTAGGAATAGGGTTCTGGGCAGATTGCTTCCAGGGCCTGGAGGTCGGGGAGGAGACATGAAAACTTAGAACAGCCCTGAGTGGTACCTGCCTTCTCTCGCAGGATTGATGCTGTAAATGTTGGAAAGAGAAGGTGCCTTGGTGACTGGCATGTTCCTTTCTGGGTTTCTTTTCAAGACTCAGTGGGGCCATTGCCAAAATGCCTGTGTTATATCTCCTTGACCAGTTGCAACTTCTTGAATAGGTTTCTACAATTAATCTAAATATTTTATTTCACAGAAGAAACTTATTTCTTTTGACTGCCAAGGAGAAAGAACCTAGGAGAGCCCATGAGGTGCTCTTTGAAAGCCCTGAATGTATTCCTTGCTGTTCTCTTCAGGCTCTCAGTTTCCCTAAGTGCTGTTGGCTTTTGCTGACTTCTCTCCTGGACCCTCAGCCTGATAGCTGCATGTTCCAACAGAGTTCCTCTCTTTAGTGACTGCCATCCTGCAAGTCTCTCAGTCTCATTCTATGCAACTAGGGTCTCTTTCCTCAGAGCTTCTGAGCATTGCTGGAAAGTCCTGACATTGAGCTAGCTGGGCCTATTTGGGCCTCTCTCCTCAGCATCACTACTACTGGAAGAAAGCCTATAGTCTTTTCATATTGCCCCTTTAGCACACTTGCTAGAGTGCTCTGTACATATTTTGAACCTTGCTTCCAGCATTTTCCAGCATCTCTGCTTTCTCTCTCTAGAGGCCTTTATGCTCTGGGTTGAGGCCATCAAACTGGTGTTGCTCAGACTCTCATCTCCCCTTTCAAACTGTCTCTATACCCCCATCCACTTTTCCTCCACAATCGTATCTCTTTTGTAGTTCAGGCTTTGGCTCCATCATCTATTTTTGCTCATCAAAGCATCCCTATCTGCTAATCTGCTCTTCTACTGACACATATCTGATCTCATTTCTTTTAACCACTACCCCATGATGATAATACATAGTTAACAACTCTTGTACTTATTTCCTAGGTAATTTCTTGAGTTCCTGTTTGTCTTTTCTTATTGCTTTTGCAACCAGAGTTTACAGCATGGTGGTCTCACTCTCTTCCTCCACTTCTTCAGCAGCATCTATTCCGTGGTTCCAACCCAACCACTACTAAAGTTGCTTTCTAGTTACCAAATGAGACACATCTTTTTCTCAGCCGTCATGCCTTTTGATTTTTCTGTGGCATTTAACTATTGAATAGTTAAAATTGTTTCTTTATTTGACCTGTCACTGAATATTCTTCTTTTTGTCAATTTTGTTTTTTTCCCACTGGAACTTCTTTGTTTTTCTTCCTAAATATGATATTCTTGAAGGTTTGGCCTTGTTTTTATTCCTTTTTCTGCTCAGCAACTTCATTCATATTTTTATGGCTTTGTGTTATTCTAGGTATTTTCCAAATGCGTGATTCCTGCAAGTCACCATTTTCAACAGTCTGTGGACATTTCTACCAGAATTCCCTCCTCCCTTTCTTTCCCTTCGCTCCCCTTTTGTTGACTAACTCATTCATATATTTGTCATGCATCCCCACTCCTCTAACCCAGCACTCTTGATAGTCATGGCTAAGCAATCAAGATAGTCTTTCTCACTAAACTTGGTTTTGACCTATGAATGTGCTAATTATTATGCAGTGGTGCTAGTTGGTGCATCAGTTGCATCTGTTTGTCATATTTGTACCAGATGGTCTTTAAGGTTGATTGTTCTCCTCACATATTGAACAATGTGAGAAATCCATATAACTCCAGCTTATGTTCTGCCCATGATATTAGGGAACTGAGCAGGGATTTTAATACCACGGGCAAAATATAAGCTGGAGTTATATGGATTTCTAACATTGTTCTGATTTTTTAAAGATATATATATATATATATATGTAGAAGAGGTAGGAAGTGCGAGTCGTCTCAAGATTGGCATGAAATATATCGATGTATATTTGCAGTTCATGAAAACATTTTCACTTGTCCTTTTGTCTCTGGGTATACTATAAATATGCAAGAACAAACTTTAGTAAATATTTAAAAAATTTATAAGCCATGGCAGGTAGATATATATGCACTTCAGGAAAAAGCACTGGCTTTACCTACCCCTAGGCTAATTGGATTGAGCTGTTCAGGGAGAAGGCCATTCCAGAGACATGGATCCTCTACTGAGTAGATCCTGCCTGTAGGATCTTGGAGTTTTTGTTACTCCAAACACTCTGGGAGCTTTCTAAACTTTGGCATGGAATGATGACCTTTATGACTTGAGGTTTGGCGATCCTAGGCACCCTCCCCTCTTCTAGTACAAGAATACATTTTCTGCTCTAAATGTTTTCCTCCCTCGCACAGCAGCTGCGACAGGTCACGGGCTCCCAACTCCTGGGAAAAAGGAAAGATGGACTGCAAATCCTTTGAGTCTGAACTTTAAGTTTTAAATCGGATTGTAAATGGTAGTCAGTTATGTGGTAGGTGACACGGGCCCTGAGGTGAAAGCTGCTGCCACCAGCTGTGTGACTTTGGGCAGTGACTTGTGTCTCTGGGTCTCTGTGCCCATGTATGTATGTATGTATGCCAAAGCCATTAGGCTGGCTGGTCGATACAGTCCTTCCAGATCCAGTGTTCCACATCCGTTGTTTTCCTGGTTGTTGCTGTGATTGCTTTATCTAATGATATTCTCTTGTTTAGACAGTAATCAAAGTTCTATGGCAAGATTGGAGTTTTTAAAAAGTATTTGTAATTGTGTGTGTGTGTGTGTGATATATATATATATATATATATATCTTTGGTCTGTATTAGAATAATTTCAGGGTCTACAGGAAAGGAAGGAATGGCCCGCCTTGGAAGATTCTGAGTGTAGCTATGGGGATGGGGAAGGGGCAGGTCTAAGAACTGCCAATGAATTGGGTGCCCTTAGGTTTACCAGAGCAGCCAGAAAATAGAGGAATCCTCTCAAGCCTGGTACCCCATCAAGCCATACAGTATATGGCTGTGATTAAGAGCATGGGCTTTGGAATTGGGAAGAAGGCTTGGGGTTCTAGTCCTGATTTCGTCACCCTCTGGCTTGAGGGTGATGACCCTTGAGCAAGATAACCTCTCCTAAATCTAGTTTTCATGTTTGTAAATGGAATAATAATAGTGCTTCCTTCATAGCATTGCTGTGAGAATTAGTTTGGATAATACATAAAACTCAGTCCATGCAGTGTGTAGTAATTTCTCAATAAATACAGCCTATTAGAGTGCTTGCTTTGGACTGAGCTAGGCATTTTATCTCCAGTGTCTAATTTAATCCACATAAGCATACTAAAGCAGTAGAAGTTATTATCCACATATTATGGAGGAGGAAATTGAAGTTCAGAAGTTAACCAAGTCATATTTTTCAACATTACACAAGCAGTCAGTGGCAGAGCTGGGATTGGAACTTGATCTTCCTGCCTCCAGAGTTTCTCTGCTCCAGGTATTCTGCCTCCTGGAGTGGAGGAGAGCTGGCTTTATTTTCCCCACCGGGCTAGGCTCAGGAGGGGATTCCAATGACCGTGGTAAAAACAAGTCATGGGTTTCCACAGGTGCTGTTCAGATTAAGTTCCAAAATACTATTGGAAGTTCATTTGTTTGAAAAGTCCGAAGTTATTTTATGCTAGCTTCTGCTATTCATGATGCCTGTTGGTGGCAGGAAGAGTTGCCATGCTTTTGTTATGATAATCAGCTTTGTTTTTGACCATGAAAATTCTTAACTTGCATGTTTGTAAGAGGACTGTGCAAGGCAGTACAGAGAAAAAGTGTCCTAAAAGAAATAGTGACATAACGCCATGTATACTCGGAGAAGAAAGAGTCACAGCCAGTAACAGCGTGCAATGGGATCATCAGTTAGCTTCCTAGGGTGCTGATGGTGGTGATGACATTCAAGATGGGCCTTGAAGAAAGGAAAGCATTTTGGAAAAGTGGAAGTGGCAGGAGAGAGAGCAGTTCCAGGAAGCATTGCAGATACATTACAGGTACATAAAACTGAAGCTCAGCTCTGAGGAATGAGGAGATTATGGAAAATTTCTTCAACTAATTTTTCATGACTTTTAATGCTTCTGATTATGTCACAGGAATGCAGGCCATGGAGTCTAAGAAAGAGACAAATACCATATCAGCCAATAAAAATATTTCTAGGCATCTTTGTCTTTCCTTCACTTGCAGGGAAAACTTCCAGCACCCAAATGCTTACAATCCTATCTTCAAATTCTAGACCTGCACTTTCCAATAGGAAAGCCACCACCACATGTGGCTATTGAGCACTTGAAATGTGGTAGTCCTAGTTGAGATGTCCTGTCAATGTAAAATATATATTGAAATTTGAAGATGTAGTAAGAAAGTAAAATATCTAACAATATTTTATATTGATAACATGTCAAAATGATAATACTTTGAATATATTGGGTTAAAATGAAAATATTAAAATTAATTTTACCTGCTGCTTTTTACTTTTTCAATGTGGCTACTAGAAACTTTAAAATGACATATGTAGCTCTCATTCATGGCATGCATTCTATTTCTATTGGATTCTGCCAGCCTAGAGGTACTTATTATATCCTTGAAGTTCTGTCATCCATTC
>NW_011888890.1:4896346-4902078 GCF_000151845.1 Pteropus vampyrus | reverse complement strand
AGCCATACAGTATATGGCTGTGATTAAGAGCATGGGCTTTGGAATTGGGAAGAAGGCTTGGGGTTCTAGTCCTGATTTCGTCACCCTCTGGCTTGAGGGTGATGACCCTTGAGCAAGATAACCTCTCCTAAATCTAGTTTTCATGTTTGTAAATGGAATAATAATAGTGCTTCCTTCATAGCATTGCTGTGAGAATTAGTTTGGATAATACATAAAACTCAGTCCATGCAGTGTGTAGTAATTTCTCAATAAATACAGCCTATTAGAGTGCTTGCTTTGGACTGAGCTAGGCATTTTATCTCCAGTGTCTAATTTAATCCACATAAGCATACTAAAGCAGTAGAAGTTATTATCCACATATTATGGAGGAGGAAATTGAAGTTCAGAAGTTAACCAAGTCATATTTTTCAACATTACACAAGCAGTCAGTGGCAGAGCTGGGATTGGAACTTGATCTTCCTGCCTCCAGAGTTTCTCTGCTCCAGGTATTCTGCCTCCTGGAGTGGAGGAGAGCTGGCTTTATTTTCCCCACCGGGCTAGGCTCAGGAGGGGATTCCAATGACCGTGGTAAAAACAAGTCATGGGTTTCCACAGGTGCTGTTCAGATTAAGTTCCAAAATACTATTGGAAGTTCATTTGTTTGAAAAGTCCGAAGTTATTTTATGCTAGCTTCTGCTATTCATGATGCCTGTTGGTGGCAGGAAGAGTTGCCATGCTTTTGTTATGATAATCAGCTTTGTTTTTGACCATGAAAATTCTTAACTTGCATGTTTGTAAGAGGACTGTGCAAGGCAGTACAGAGAAAAAGTGTCCTAAAAGAAATAGTGACATAACGCCATGTATACTCGGAGAAGAAAGAGTCACAGCCAGTAACAGCGTGCAATGGGATCATCAGTTAGCTTCCTAGGGTGCTGATGGTGGTGATGACATTCAAGATGGGCCTTGAAGAAAGGAAAGCATTTTGGAAAAGTGGAAGTGGCAGGAGAGAGAGCAGTTCCAGGAAGCATTGCAGATACATTACAGGTACATAAAACTGAAGCTCAGCTCTGAGGAATGAGGAGATTATGGAAAATTTCTTCAACTAATTTTTCATGACTTTTAATGCTTCTGATTATGTCACAGGAATGCAGGCCATGGAGTCTAAGAAAGAGACAAATACCATATCAGCCAATAAAAATATTTCTAGGCATCTTTGTCTTTCCTTCACTTGCAGGGAAAACTTCCAGCACCCAAATGCTTACAATCCTATCTTCAAATTCTAGACCTGCACTTTCCAATAGGAAAGCCACCACCACATGTGGCTATTGAGCACTTGAAATGTGGTAGTCCTAGTTGAGATGTCCTGTCAATGTAAAATATATATTGAAATTTGAAGATGTAGTAAGAAAGTAAAATATCTAACAATATTTTATATTGATAACATGTCAAAATGATAATACTTTGAATATATTGGGTTAAAATGAAAATATTAAAATTAATTTTACCTGCTGCTTTTTACTTTTTCAATGTGGCTACTAGAAACTTTAAAATGACATATGTAGCTCTCATTCATGGCATGCATTCTATTTCTATTGGATTCTGCCAGCCTAGAGGTACTTATTATATCCTTGAAGTTCTGTCATCCATTCTAGGGTTAACTGAGTCACAGATGGTTTGAGCTAGGTTCATGTCAGGAAATGTACCTGATCATTCAGATGTGATAGAGACCTAGGTTCTGACTTCAGCCGGGTCATGTACATTGTTCTTTGAGCTTCAGATATTCCATCTGCATAGTGGGGACATTGGATCAGATATTCCCCATGGTCCCTTAATTTTCAAAATCCACGAATCGAGCTTGGATTCAACTGTTTTACTTTTTCTGGGTTCTGTTGAAAGGTCTTTACTGCTCCCTTTACCCTGTATCAGAAATAGTCAGGAGTATTTCCCTTTGCTTCTAGTGCTTTAATAAATCCTGAAGTGGAAAGATTTTATAGAGAATTCTGATAGATTTAAGTACCTTTCCCTCCCTTTTCCTTTTGCTGCCCGTTGGCCCCAGCTAGGATTGTCTGAGTGTACTCCTCAGCAAGGTGGCCAAGGCAGCTCTTAAAATGATACAAGTATCAGAGGGCTTGAAGAGGTCTCATTTCTTTGGTTCCTGACTGTCAAGACTATTAAATACTCAAAGCATGGTTATTCCATAAACTTTCTTTTGGCATTATTTAGATCCATAAGAACCAAGAATCTGTCTTTTCCTTTTTTGCTCTGCTAATGTTAGAACAATTAATTTTCTTTGTAAATATCTTTCTTTTAGTAGTTCATCTTCATATATAATATCCAACTGTCCATCCACCTTACATTAATATACCAGGCATTGGGCTGACACAGAGATGTCAGACTTGGTCTTTATCCTTGAGGAACTCCTGGATAAAAACCAACAAGGAGAATCCATGGTGCTTGGTAACTTGAGAGAGATATTCAGCGTGTTTGGGTATAGGTAAGGAAAGGAGATGACCCCATGAGCAAACTCGGGCAATGAAACATTTACTTTCAAATAAAGTTTTGATATTCTAAAGTGAGACAAGGTTTTGGTTAATTAGCAACAAGTCAAATAAAGTTTGCCCTATATATATTAGATATAATTCCATTTAATGGAACATAAGTGTCTGGATGCAAGTATGTTCTATACTAAAATCTACGTCATAATACAAATCACACCATAGTATTTTGCCATTAAATTTATTTTTCTTTTGGAATGAGACTTTATAGTATGTTATAGTTTTTAAAAGTAACAATATGGAAAGGGGTTTATATAAAAAACAAATTTTACTGGTTTAAAAAACAAGGGCACTGGAAAGGGAAAATATTGCTATGTCTGTGGCATTCATTTTACTGCGAGTGCCTGAATCTAAGTTATCGTTAATAAAATCTTGAATTTTCTCTCAAAGAGTGTGAGTGAATAAAATATATCTGCAGAGGTATTTTTGGTAGCCAACTCTTCTTGGCTTTTGATTTGAGGTTTGTGGGAATACTAAAGTAATAGGCCACTAATTGGCTCAGATTAAATCTCAGATAATTAGACCTATCGTGAGCACAGAAATGGTAATAATAGCTAATGTTTTTATACTGTAGGAGATGGTTATTTTGTTTACTATGAAACACAACAATTTATCTTGAGTGGACAGAAGATTAAAGCAATCAACTTATGTACCTATGATTAGGAGATACTTTATTATATATATATATTAAATGTAAATACATACTCATCTTTCTATAAAACATCAGCAATGTGCATTTTGAAAAAGGAAAACTAAACTTTTATTGAGTATATTTAATACTGTGAAATTCAGATATTCATAGTATAAGGACCAAATATTTGTAGAAGATTTCCTTGAAAGTAATTAGAGAAATCTAAAACATTCACCATGAATCAATAGCACTTTTATAACAAAAAGAAAAAGTAAATGTGACAAGTTTATATCATCTTAAGACCTTTCCAAGACACAAATCTACAAATGAGAAGAAACTAGAGATATCTGTAAAGGTACCTGTTCATACGCAATTCTATTCAGATGAACAGTACAGGAGTTGGTCATTTTCTCTGGGGGTTGGAGAGTCGAAGAGGTATGCATTAATAACAGCGGTGGCAACAATGTTTACATAGAGAGCTGAACTTATTAACAGGAGCAGCATCCCAATTGCTGCCTGGAAAATAGCTTTAGATTAGAAGAGTGATGAGTTCTCTGTATGTCTGTTTCTCTTCCGCTTTCTTTCTCTCTCTCTCCCTCCTCCCCTATGCGCTGCCCTGCAGTGCTACGTATTTTAGTTTCTATAATTAAAATCAGTTCAGTGTGAAAAATTTTACAATAATTTTATGCCATTGCTTGATATAACTACGTTGGGAGTCGCTAATGAAGTTTTGGCAATGTGCTGGTGTCTGATAACTAGAGTCGCCCCGACTTGTTTGTAAGGATTGTATGTGGGCGCAGACATAATTGGTACACTCCTTAGTTTTCAAGAGCTCAAATAGCTGCCCTTTGTCCAGCAGTAAGTGAAATAATAAGGTTCACTTATTACTGTGCATGTAAAATGGAAAAACTCACTATAAAGTATAACTGCAAATGATTACTAATCACCTACTGTATAATGAATCATAGAGTTTGTTTAATCATTCATTTATATACTCAGTCATTTTTGTTCAATAGATGTTTACTGAATGCCTCCCGCGTGCCAGGCAGGATATAAAGTTCTAGGGATATAGCAGTAAATAAGATAGAGAAGGTCCTGAGCTTGATAGATGAGACAGACAATAAACATGCCAATTACAGATAACAATAAGTGATGAGAAAGGCATACACAATGATGAGAGAAACTGTGAGAGAGAGGAGATGGTGTGGTGTGTACTTTAGGTATGAGATGATTAGTGGAAGTCTTTTCAAGGAGGCAACAATTGCAGTGAGCTCTGAAAAAATAAAGGCGCCAGACTTCCAAAGTGAAAATGGTTTCATGTAGTCAGTGGCATTTAGTATACTGAGAATCGAATTTGTTCTGCTATGTGATGCCACTCATGTGCAAGGATGATATTCTGAGTTGACCTAGGAACCAATGAGGAACAACAGTAGTCTGGTCCTTGAGCACAGCCTTGGAGCACCCTGTCAGGTATTCAGCTCTTAATTTTTTGGTGATTGGGAGGTCTCAGGGGAGGGTCTGGAGCAGCTGAATTGTTACCCAGAGAGCTTGGGGGCCACAACCATTTTCCTATTATGGTAGGGAAGTATTTAAGAAGCAGTATGACATGTGCAATAGCTAAACATCAGCCATGTTTGTGTGTAATTTTGCAGTCCAAAGAATTTTAACAATTAACCGATTGCAGTTACAGATCATTTAAACGATTCTGGCTACTTTACCTAGTTCAGTAGAGAAAAGGAAGAATTAAATTCCTGTTTTTAGTGCTCACAGTCATGATTTTGTAGTCTGGGTCACATTTTGAGGAGGTAGCATTATCAAAATGGATATATTCTTCCCAAGAAGTTAATAAACCCAACTTCATGTGTTTTTATAGGCGGCATCACTGTCCACATCTCCCTACGAAGATCTACGATACAACAGAGAAACCATGTCTTCTCTCCGAATATACCGAGAACTACCCTCTCTATCACTCTTACCTGCCCAGAGATTCCTTCAAGCCCAAGCTGGAGTACCAGAAAGGGTCCATCCCAATGGAAGGCCTGACCACATCGAGGTGAGAGCAATATTGTTAATATATGAATATTACATTATTGGAGTGATGTACGGTACTAACGTCTAACATTAATGTAATAATGTGCAACATTGCATTAATGTGCACTATCAACGTGTGCTATTAATGCCTTAATGCTAATCTGCTATATCTCTGAAAGGAAATCCTGCAATTATTAGCCTGTTTGGTTTTTCCCAGTTTCCTCTTAAAAAGAAAGGATTCTTATTTGGGGATGGAGAGTAGGGGGAGGGGAAAGTCTAAATTGATCTACATCAAAAGGGGCTGGCTCTTAGGTAAAGTAATAGAGGGATGGAAAGAGGAGGATGCTGCTGAAAAGGGAGTTTTGGGTTTTGGCACCTAAGCTCCAGGTCAGCTTGGGTGGTGGTAGCAATGTTGGTAGTGATGAATAAGAACTTGATAATAGAGAAAGAGTGAGCTTTTTTGAAATTATGCTATAGATTTTGACTTGTGGTCCCCTTGAATGTTCAAGAGTATGAACAAAGAATATTTTTCTTTT
>NW_011888890.1:4890851-4896093 GCF_000151845.1 Pteropus vampyrus | reverse complement strand
ATTCTTTAGATCCAGTTCTGTGCAGAGACCGAACCACCTGGCTTAGTGCATTTGGGTGGCAGAGGTACCTGTATTGAGGGGCTGGGAGAAAATGATCAAGCTCAGGATTGTTCTATATGTTGCAAGACTCTAATAGAATCTGCCATTGACAGCTCAGTGACTTCCAGGTGGTAAACTGTGACTGGTGACCCGTGACTGGTGACCCAGTGGAGTAGAAACATCTTTGAGTGCAGTTGGGCAGTGTGTCAGATAGTATACCTTAATCTCCAGATGAGACCAGAAAGATGGACACGTTCTTTGCTTGCAATGTTCCTCATCCCTACAAGGCAGGATTGCTGTGAAGCGCATTATAGGTACGCAAAACCTGGTAAATTTTCTTCCTATTGCTTCTCCTGTGCCTCATAATTCTGTGCTTTTCTAGTATAGGTCCCAGATGACCCAGGCTAAGCAGAACATCTCCAATTCATTCCGCCCCCAGGTTACTCCTAGGAAATGCCTGGAAACATCCTCTGTTGAGATTGTGGGCTGGAGGCGTGAAGTGTTCCTACAAAAAGCTGCTGTTTTCTAGATCCAAAGGAAGAAGTTCATGTCTGAGTTATGAGGGAGAAATGAAATCAAGGGATTCCTGAGCTTGGCGGGAACCTTTGAGTGGGGCAGCTTGACAATGAGAGGGCCTTTCTGACGCTTTCTTTAAATCAGGTCACTTTTATGCTAAGCAGTTTTCTTAAATGATTTGGTTTAGCACAAGGTTTCTGGGTCTTGGTTCATGAAAAAATTGTCATTTATGCAACCTGTTTTTCAACCTATTATTAAACAATATGAACCTTAAAGTTTGGGCTTCATTTTACCAAGAAAAGCATTCTTAGTTTCTAAGAGCCTAAAAACCACAACAAGGATGTGGACCTTTTAAGAGCATTGCTTTTTCTTTTAAGAAACCATGGTCAACACTAATGAAAAATCCTTGGCATATGCATAAGAGACATGCCGTTGGAAGAAAAGGATAAGAGCCGTGTTGAGGAATGGCTTCCAAATATCGTGTGTAGCTTCTAGATGCTGGTCTTCTCATCTCATTATACCCAGTTCGCAGGAAATCAAGGATGCCTTGTGAATGTAAAGTACAGCACAGCTTCAGATATTGTTATATTAGGGATCTGTTTCCTGTCTTGAAATACAGAAGAGGGTTTTTGAGGGTTGGGTGTTGAGGAATGCTTTTTGTTTGTTGCCCACAAGCTTAGGAGAATGAGAATAAACCCATCCTCTGGGGCACCAGCCCTGCTTTGTCACCTGGCTCTGAGCACCACCCCTACCAGATGCAGCCCCACATGCCCTTCTGCCCCGCTGATGGTGCTTTGCAAAACAAAAACTTCCCCTCTGACCTGTCCTAAATTATTCTTGCCTCTTGTCACTTACAACAATAAACATGTCACCCAGAAGGTCTCTCTGTCCTTGCCAGAGCCAGACTAACAATATCATTCATGTCAAGATGCGGCCAAAGTGGAGGAATGCAGAAACTGAAAGAATTTCCAAAACAAGTTGTTAATGATCATAGGAGCTTTAAAAAGAAAAAGTAGTGGGATCGAGGTTACCCATGGGAAGGATAAAGAGCACAAATACTTCTCTCTTCATTTTTCTTTCCTTCCTCAGAAAGAGAACTAAGGAGAAAATGAGTAGAGGGTACCTTCTCTCCTGTGTACCTCAGTTTCATCATTTCTCAAGCCTGTGCCTGCCAGGCTGGACACTAGTGTTCATAGACTGAGAAAAGAACTATGTCCTTATCAGGATGAATTTTTTTTTCGCTATCAAAAGGTTAATTATAAACTTTTTAAAAGTTTCATATTTTTATTTCTTTTTCAGTTATAGTTGACATACAATATATTAGTTTCAGATGTACAACACAGTGATTAGACATTTATATAACTTACGAAGTGATCATCCTTATAAATCCAGTAGCCATCTGACACCATACATAGTTATTCCAATACTACTGACTATATTCCCTATGCTATACTCTGCATCTCCATGACTATTTTGTTAACTATCAATTTGTACTTTTTAATCCCCTCCCCTCTTCATACATCTCCCGCCCCCAATCTGGCAACCATCAAAATGCTTTCTGTATCTATGAGCTCGTTTCTGTTTTGTTTGTTTATCCTGTTCTGTAGATTCCACATATAAGTGAAATCACAGGGCATTTGTTTTTCTCTTTCTGACTTATTCCACTCAGCACAATACCCTCTAGGTCTATCCATGTTGTTGCAGATGTCAAGATTTCATTCGTTTTATGGCAGAATAATATTCCATTGTATATATGTACCATCTTTTCTTTATCCATTCATCCACCGATGGACATTCAGATTGCCTCCATATCTTGGCTATTGTAAATAATGCTGAAATGAACATATAGATTCACATTTCCCTTTGAAGTAGTGTTTTGGGTTTGTTTGAATAACTACCCAGAAGTGGGATTACTGGGTCCTTCTTTGTTTCTTGTTATAGCCTTTGTTTTAAAGTCTACTTTGTCTGGTTTAATATTGCTATCCCAGTTTTTTGTTGCCGTCATTTCCATTTTCATGAAATATCTTTTTCCATCCCTTTACTTTCAGTCTGTGTTTGCCTTTCGATTTGAAGTGAGTCTCTTGTAGGCAGCACATGTAAAGATTTTGTTTTCTAGGATGAATTTTTTTTTGACATTTCAATGAGCTTTTATTGAGATAAATTAACAGAAATCAAGGTTTTACCAACCATCTTTTCTGTACCTTATAAATGCAGCAGAGATTCTGGTCTATATATATGTATAAAACTATTCCCTATCAGGAAATGTAGAGAAGCTGTCATTTGGGTTCCCCATCCGAGGCTTTTGAGGGAAGGGATGGGTCAGCCCTGTGTATGCACACCCTGGTATATGCATGGATTATCACTCCTCTGCCCTTAGAACCCTTATTACCAGAATGTCCTCCCCACTTTCCTGTCTGAAGGCTGACCTGGCTTGGTTTCTGAGGTTGGACGTGGGACTGCCACCTGCTGCATGATAGTCATGTGGCCCAGGGCTTGGCTAGGTTTGGTGATTAAGGCCAGACACAAAAAACACCTGGTTTCTGGAAAGGTTATCATCCTAGCATGAGGCACGATTAGAGCTGCACACAACTCTTACTGACTGTAAATCTTGGGGATTTACAGCAGGTGCCATGAGGGGGAATGCTTGTAATTTTCAGCCCTTTTTAGTATGAAACCGTTTCTTGCAGCCCTTGGTAAATCTTTCATGTAGGATCTGCCTTTAGTTCAGATAGACCTGAGATCACTTTATGAGTAAGAGGTTTGTACTTCAAGCCTCATTTCCCCTTAGGCATGTCACTCTGTAAAACACTTGGGCCCCATTTTGTGACATTATTTCTGTTTGCGAAACCAGATGCCTTAAGGTGGGCAAAGTGGATAGCCTTAGAGGAAAGAGAGGAGTCCTCAAGATGGTGTTAGACCTTTATTCTAAATGGAGTGGGACCATGGGCAGGGGGCACTGGAGATGGCATGTATGGGGAAGATGGAGTCAGGTTCTGTCTGGATGAGTTTAGCTGAAAGACCAATGGCAGAGTTGGCAGCACAGATTGCTTCATTTATTGACAAGACTTATGGGTAAACTGAGGAGATTGAGGGAGGGAAGAACTAAAAGAGAGGGCATTTGGTATCCTCACCGAAAGACAGGAAAGAAGCCAGAAAGTTGGTAGTGGGCTTGAATTTTACACATTTTCTGTTAAAGTATGTACCTGGCTTCTTTAATCAGAGCTATATCCCAGAGAATATACTTACTCCCTTATGTATACTAGGCCTGAGAATTAAAGAAGGTATGCAGAAATAGGTCTTAGCAATTTCAGAGCCTTTGATGTTGTATGTCTTTGATTAAATTTGGGGACAGTTTGGCCATTACTTTTTCAAGTATTTATTTTTTTCTGTCTCTGTCATTTCTTTTCCTCAATCTTTTATTTCTCTTTTCTTTAGATTGAATAGTTTCTCTTCATCTATCTTAAAGTTTACTGAGTCTTTCTCCCATCTCCATTCTTGTATTAAGCCCATCCCATGAACGTTTTATTTCAGATATTGTGTTTTTCAGCCTTAGAACTTAAATTTGGTTCTTTTTATCATGTTTCTGTTTCTCTTCTGTGGTTTCCTTTTAATTCATTATGACCCTATTTTGCTTTTGTAATTGAGCATAGTTAAAATAGCTGCTTTAATTCTTATATCTGGGTCTTCTTGGGGTTGGTCTTCATAATTGTGTTTTTCAGCCTTAGAACTTAAATTTGGTTCTTTTTATCATGTTTCTGTTTCTCTTCTGTGGTTTCCTTTTAATTCATTATGACCCCATTTTGCTTTTGTAATTGAGCATAGTTAAAATAGCTGCTTTAATTCTTATATCTGGGTCTTCTTGGGGTTGGTCTTCCTGATTTTTTTTTTTTCTTGAGAGAGGGACACGTGTATGTAGGCCAAGTAATTTTGGACTGACCCTGTACATTGTTAATGTTGTGTTGTGGAGACTGGGCTTTTCTACATTCCTCTAAGGATTCTTTTTTCTTTTTTAAAGCAAATGGAAGGTAACTTGTTTGGACTGAAAATGCCAACTCTGTGTCTTGGGTGGCAGCTCAAATCTCAGTTCAGCTCTTTATTTTTAGCATGGTTGCTTGAAGTCTATCTTATGCATGTGAGATCGGCCAGAGATTTGGGGCCAGTTGCTATACAGTATCTGAGGCTTCTTGTCTCTGGTTCTCTCCTTTCCAGGATTCCTCCTTCACTTTCCGGCACCTGTGGTTGCCTCAAAACTTGGTCCTCTGGTTTCTTCAGTCAAGAAAGATGGAAGGTGTTCTATTTACATTTTAGCTGGCTCACCTAGTACTGACTGGAACCTGCCTTCAGACTGGAAGCTTTGAAACAAAATGGAAACTTACACAGAGACTCACCCAGTGCCATTCCCTTCTTCCACCTGTTGGCTCTGCTCCAGAACCTGCCTATCTTGGTTGCTATCTTTAGTGCTCACAGGTAGTTGTTTTTATATTTTGTCCAGAGTTTATATGAAGCAGTGACAGATGTTAGCCTCAGCTTTAGTGGGGGTTGAGGAGATAAGATTCTAGATCAGGAGACAAGTACTATGTAACCTGAATCCTGGAGGCAGGTACTTGGAATCCTGTCTATCACAGTGAAGATGAGGAGGACTCAGTCTGTCCTTATCAAGACTGGGTACATGAATCAAGCCCTTTGA
>NW_011888890.1:4877918-4890801 GCF_000151845.1 Pteropus vampyrus | reverse complement strand
GTAAACTGAGGAGATTGAGGGAGGGAAGAACTAAAAGAGAGGGCATTTGGTATCCTCACCGAAAGACAGGAAAGAAGCCAGAAAGTTGGTAGTGGGCTTGAATTTTACACATTTTCTGTTAAAGTATGTACCTGGCTTCTTTAATCAGAGCTATATCCCAGAGAATATACTTACTCCCTTATGTATACTAGGCCTGAGAATTAAAGAAGGTATGCAGAAATAGGTCTTAGCAATTTCAGAGCCTTTGATGTTGTATGTCTTTGATTAAATTTGGGGACAGTTTGGCCATTACTTTTTCAAGTATTTATTTTTTTCTGTCTCTGTCATTTCTTTTCCTCAATCTTTTATTTCTCTTTTCTTTAGATTGAATAGTTTCTCTTCATCTATCTTAAAGTTTACTGAGTCTTTCTCCCATCTCCATTCTTGTATTAAGCCCATCCCATGAACGTTTTATTTCAGATATTGTGTTTTTCAGCCTTAGAACTTAAATTTGGTTCTTTTTATCATGTTTCTGTTTCTCTTCTGTGGTTTCCTTTTAATTCATTATGACCCTATTTTGCTTTTGTAATTGAGCATAGTTAAAATAGCTGCTTTAATTCTTATATCTGGGTCTTCTTGGGGTTGGTCTTCATAATTGTGTTTTTCAGCCTTAGAACTTAAATTTGGTTCTTTTTATCATGTTTCTGTTTCTCTTCTGTGGTTTCCTTTTAATTCATTATGACCCCATTTTGCTTTTGTAATTGAGCATAGTTAAAATAGCTGCTTTAATTCTTATATCTGGGTCTTCTTGGGGTTGGTCTTCCTGATTTTTTTTTTTTCTTGAGAGAGGGACACGTGTATGTAGGCCAAGTAATTTTGGACTGACCCTGTACATTGTTAATGTTGTGTTGTGGAGACTGGGCTTTTCTACATTCCTCTAAGGATTCTTTTTTCTTTTTTAAAGCAAATGGAAGGTAACTTGTTTGGACTGAAAATGCCAACTCTGTGTCTTGGGTGGCAGCTCAAATCTCAGTTCAGCTCTTTATTTTTAGCATGGTTGCTTGAAGTCTATCTTATGCATGTGAGATCGGCCAGAGATTTGGGGCCAGTTGCTATACAGTATCTGAGGCTTCTTGTCTCTGGTTCTCTCCTTTCCAGGATTCCTCCTTCACTTTCCGGCACCTGTGGTTGCCTCAAAACTTGGTCCTCTGGTTTCTTCAGTCAAGAAAGATGGAAGGTGTTCTATTTACATTTTAGCTGGCTCACCTAGTACTGACTGGAACCTGCCTTCAGACTGGAAGCTTTGAAACAAAATGGAAACTTACACAGAGACTCACCCAGTGCCATTCCCTTCTTCCACCTGTTGGCTCTGCTCCAGAACCTGCCTATCTTGGTTGCTATCTTTAGTGCTCACAGGTAGTTGTTTTTATATTTTGTCCAGAGTTTATATGAAGCAGTGACAGATGTTAGCCTCAGCTTTAGTGGGGGTTGAGGAGATAAGATTCTAGATCAGGAGACAAGTACTATGTAACCTGAATCCTGGAGGCAGGTACTTGGAATCCTGTCTATCACAGTGAAGATGAGGAGGACTCAGTCTGTCCTTATCAAGACTGGGTACATGAATCAAGCCCTTTGAATCAGCCTAGAGATCTTTCTCAATGTGCTGGGATGGGCTCCCCAGTCTGCCTGTGATGACTTAGTGGTTTCCTTAGAGGATGCCTTTTAACTCTGGGAAATTGTAGAATTATGTGTGGAAATAATGAAATCAAATATACATGACAGACAAAGAGCCAAACCCCATCGAAGAGATTGAGAGAGAGAGGACCAATCTAAGGAGTATCTCAGAAGTCAAGGGAGGGAGAGAGTTTTTTCAAAACGAGTGAGAAGATGGATACTATTAAGATGGTACCAGAGGACCTGACTGGGTTTGTACACAAGGTGGTACTTTGCAGGCCTCAGATAGAGCAAGGAAGGAGTAGAGTCAGATTTGATGAGTGAAGCATGAGTGGGCGGGGAGGAAGGCAAGTCTGTATCTGTAGATAACACTTTCTAGAAGAGAGAAAGGGAGGAGAGAGAACTGGTGGGGAGTGGACTCCAGTAAAGGTTGTATCATATATATTTTTTTCCTTTAAAATTGAGAAAGACTGGAGCAAGTTTAAATATGTACAGAAAGGAGCCAGCAGGAGGAAAAGGTTAAACCACAGACTAGGAGATGGTCCATAGATGAGGTTCCTGAGAAAGAAGGGATTTAGAGTATGGGTGAAGAGACTGGTTTTGGACAAGACGAAGAACTCTTCTTAAAATGAATTCCATTTAGTATGATTGATTAATTGGGCACACTAACAAATTTTGAAGTTTTTATAGATAAACATTAACAATAGGTTTTTAAAAAAAGTATCACATGGCCCCTTTATCACTGTGAAATCTTTATTTCCTACGTCTAGGCTCCCAGAGTTAGTTGGCCATTATGTTGTTGTTCTTTTGTCAGATTCTTGTCAAACACCTTTCTTTAGCTTTGCCTGATGATTGGAAGTCAAGTTGTTATGACTTGCCCAGCAGGGCCACTTTAACCTTTACTTAACTTGGAGTTTAACTCTTGGCCTTCCTTACTATATAACTTTTACGGCTATGCACCTAAAAGAAACTTAACATCTTTGACCAATTTTTTCCTTGGTTCATAGTCACAATGGGCACAGGGACTAGGAAATATAACACAGGAAGAGAGGGGAGTGTTCTTAAAAAAAAAAATGCTACTAAATTTGAGCAATTTCTGGGAAGGATAAAACAGACTTTTCTTTTATGCGAACTTAAAGGCCGTAAGATTATATGAGATCGGGGACATGCAGTTACATTGTGGTTTCTCTGAATGTTCTCAACATAAAAAAATAATGAGAAAACACATAAATTTTGATTAAATTCACTCCTAAGCCACAATAAATATTTTTGGGTGGAGTATAGGCGAATTAAATTTTAAATTAAAAATTTTCCTCTCTTCAGAAATAGATCATTTCCACCTCCTCAAGATCATTTACCTTAGTTATAGCTGATTAGTGTATTCAACAATGGATGTACTTTTACAATGGAACTTCAGTTTTGTACTGGAGAGGGAGATTCGATTAACAATTTTTTTCCGTAAACATGGTGAGCAAAAATTTTGCTGCATCAGCTTTTGTCTTTGAGTAACCTACTTCAGGATAGTCCATGAACTGGTGAGTTTGGTCGTGGGCATTTATCTGTTCTTTTCCTGTAGAAACAGCAGGAGATAGGGGCGTTAAGCATGCGTTAATGATCAGAGAACTTGGCAGCCCTTGATGGAAGATTCTCACAGTATCTCTGAGGGGAACTTGGTTCCCTCAGTAGGAGTCCCAGCAGAAGATGTTATAGCCTGTGTGCAGGGTCCCCGAGCATGGCAGGCCCATGACTGGAAAGCATTCCTGGCTGCTCTGGGGTGGGGAGGGCTTGGGGTAGAGATGGCTTGGGCATTCAACTTTGTTCCTTATGGATTGCCCACGGTGTCTCCTGATCCTCCTCCTTGGAAATGAGAGATCTGAATGAATCTTTGGATAGCCATCGATGAGCATGGGTTTATGTGGGGGTGTATGGTCTCAGATTGCCTCCAAACCCCTCTCCATCCTTTCCGGAGTGACGAGAGCTCATCTTCCCTTGGGAGCACTCCCCTGAGAACATACACTTTCTGACAAAAGCCCCCTTGTAGTTAATGAGTTTCAGATAGGGTTTTCTGGAAATTTCCATTCTTTTTTGTCGCCTAGGGCCCCCACTCCTAATTTACTGCTGCTGTCGGTTTACTATTAAGCAGACACTATCGTGAGGTACACAAATTAGGGTGGAAGTAAGGAAGTGACCCTTGGGTTCTTGTTTAGCCCGCTTCTTCTATAAGCCTCATTTTATTCACCATGGGCTTCTAGAGGCCTGGGGTCACTCAGCTGCCTCTTGCTGTTTGCCAACATGGGGCCCTTGGGAAGGCAGTCCAGGCTGAAGACTCTGTAACTGCTGCTGAGATATATTTTTAAATCTACCCAGAGGGCGTTACTGGGAGTTCAACTGTAGCATCTCCCGTTTCCTTCTTAGAGCCCTAGAGAGACTAATTCTCCTGCCTCCTAACTCCATCCCCCCATCCTACCAAGCATTTCAGACCTTGGTTTGGGTTTATTGACAACCATGCGTATAATTCATGCAAGACAGGTTACAGTGGAGCGTGTTACCTTTGCCAGTCAAGCATGGCTCAGTAATGCTGCTCCAGATTTCGGCTGGGAAGTAAGTTTTATTGGTGTTTGTGCCTGATGTTTTCCTTGTCCGGAAACCTCCCCATTCCCTTGGTGAGGCTGTTTTGGCAAGCATTATCAGGGAAAATCTACCTTCCCCTTGTCCAGTTTAATAAATGGATTCCAGGATAAAACAGGCTGTTGTGTAAAGCAGAAGCCCTTGGGGGGAAATGTTTGCTTAAGAGAGTCTGCATTAAAAGTGGCAAGTCGAGATTGCCCCAGTGGGCACTGCAAGCCCAAGCCGAGCCCTGGTGTCGCCAGGCTGATTCTTTGGTGGTGGTGCAGTTAGCTTCCTGGCCTTTCTTTAACTGTGGGATGCTTTGGGGAGGGCGTGCTTCCTATTTAGTGAAGACCATTATGCTTTTTCTGTCCCATTGTTTTCATACTCCCTGAAATGATGGGGGCACTGATGCCATTTGCACTGTTCTTCCTTTCTGGGCTTTCTGTAAGGTCAGGTAGAGGAAGGAGATAAATATTAGCAGGAGAAGTTATTGGGAGCATGGAAAAGGAGGTGGTGGTACCCTAAAAATAGGAATTAGCTCCACGGTGAAGGGCTTTTGGGTAAGGAAGGCAGAATAGAGGCCTTCTCAGTGGTCCAGTGTGGTTGGAGTGGAATGTGGGCCAAGCAGAGAGGTGGGAGATGCGCTTGGTTTTAAGGCCAGGGGCAGGTCCAGGAAAGCTTATAAACCACGCTAGAACGTTGGGATTTATCTGGAAGAGTTTTAAGCTGGGGAGTGAAATGATACAATTTTCATTTTAGAGGGCTTATTCTGGGGATTGAAGTAGAAGTGGCAGGACTGAAGCAGGAAGCACAGGTGGTAAGTTGTCACACGATCTAAGTGAGAAATGATCAGGATCTGAACCAAGGGAGAAAGACAGACTGATGAGGTGGAGGGGTCCTCTTGTCTGGACCTGTGAGTGGTGGATCCAGCATGACATCCAGGTGCCTGGTTTAGGTGAGAAGCAAGTGGTTGTGTCTTTTTTGAAAGTAGGAAACCGAGGAGGAAGAGCAGTTAGGGGGATGGAGTAGAAGATGACTTCTTAGCAAACATTTGTAGAATTGGGTTGACTGGAAACCATAAGCTTTATTCTGAGCCAAGGGCTCCAATGGCATGTACTTATTTTCCTTATAGGAGAGATTTTGGGCCTCACAAAGTGTTACCAGTGAAGATCCACCAGCCTGACCAGTTCATCCCAAGTGAAGAGAGTATGGATCTGCTCACGACGTATAAACAAGATTACAATCCCTATAGTGTCCGTCGAGTGGACCCCATCAAACCTCGGGACAGTAAATATCCATGTGATGACAAGATAGAGTGTCTGCCTACTTATAAAGGTGGGAGCATGCTTGAGGGGCAGGCTAGGGGAAGGATAGACTGAGCCTGTACGCAGGCCAGGTGATGTGTATTATGTGCACACCTCCTTAGTGCAGGGGTTAGGCACCTCCTGTGGGCCAAATCGGGCCTGCAGCCCATTATTGTACAACTGGAGAGCTAAGAATGGTTTTTAAACTTTGATTAAAAAAAATCAAAAGACTATTTCAGGACATGTGAAAAATTATGTAAAATTCGAAATTCAGTGTTCATAAGTGTGTTTTGTTGGAACACAGCCATACTTGTTCATTTACGCATTATCTGTGGCTACTTTCATACTGCGGCAGCAGAGTAGCTATGACAGAGACCGTATGGCTTGAAAGGCCTAAGACACTTAATATCTTCCCTTCTCTAGAGAATATTTGCCAATGCCTGCCTTGGCTTGCTGTTGGGCTCCTATACTGGGGAAGCACTTAGATTGAGTGATTCGTTCATCCATTAAAAAATTATGGAAGTATAACATACAGACAAAAACTTACAAATCATAATTTTACAGACCAATGAATTTTAACCGAACACACAGCATCCGGATCGAGAAATATAACATTGATCCTCCTATCCAGTCACCCTCCCCACCCAGGATAAAGCCATTTTGCTGACTTTAAATAACATAAATTAGTTTTGAATTTTATATAAATGGGGTTGATTCATTCTTTATTGAGCATCTACTACATCCCAGGTATGGTGTTAGGAACTGGAGGAAGCCTATTGACCTGCCGTGACTTTAAAGTCCAGTAGGAAAGACAGGATATGAAGTCGTATGCGTAGTGCAAACAATGTAGCAGTCACACTATGGAGCACAAGTCACAGGCTGAGACCACAGGAATGGTAGGCACATTTATCAGTAACCCTTCTGCTTATGATGCGCATGGTTTCCCCAGATAATACATGCTGAACTGTTCATGTAACATGTTTGTGGATCTCTAAATGACTGTGATAATTGTTGTTTTTATGTTGTCAAGGGAAGGTGGGGAGGCTTGGGGAATGTAGGAATCTTCCCGAAGCCCTTCCAGGAGCTCTGAATCTATCATTCTGGAAGACTCTGCAAGTGGCTGAGCTTCTCTGCTTCCTCTAGGAACTGGGACTCAGGGCCAAACGGATGTGGGCCTCTCAGCAATCTGGTCTCTGTTCCGCCTTAACATTAGTGTTGTCCTTTTTCACTCTCCCCTAGCCACCTTCTGCCAGGCCACATTCTGGACATTATAATACCCCCAAATGGTTCCACCTTTTTGCACCCCAACATCCAGTCCTCTGCTTGCTCGCTTATCTACTCCCACCCTGACAACCCTTGGCCCCATTAGGACCTCCAGTCCACTGGTGCGTCAACCTTCCTTGTCACCATCAGCCCCTTTTGCGTCTGTCCCCCGTATGACCTCTTACATGTTATATCATTGTGGCCCATCTTTTTACTCCCTTTCTTCTGTCCCTTTGTTGGTCCTTCCTGGCAAAGCCCTAATTCCGCCTTCTCCAAGTCTACACCTGGGCATATACCTGAGCATATCTTTGGTCTGTCAGCTCTTATCCTTTTTTCCACAGAAAGGAACCAGGAGGTCTTTCAAAAATGGCAATTTGATCTGATCTCTTCTCTGCTTCAGACATCTCAAATAATTATTATAATTCTTAGGATAAAATTCCAAACCTTTACCAACTCCTCTGATGCCTTGCAGATTCTGATGCCTCTTCCCAGTGTCCCTCTGTTCTGCCACAAGGACCTTCTTTCAGTTCCTTTCCTCCATTTCTTTTCTGTATCGGGACATGTTGCACATGCTATTCCCTCTTTATAGACTCCTCCTCCCTTCCCCAGTCTAGCACTCATCCTTCAGTGAGCAGCAGATATATCATACCCTTCGAGGCCTTTCTAGACCTTCCCCCGTGCTAGGCTAGACTCATCTTGCTAGATGCTCTAAGAGTGTCTTGTACTCCTTTGTTTTGTAATTCATTCGTCTCCTTGGCCAGTCTGTAAGCTCCAAGAGGGCAGGAGTCTGTCTTTCTCTTTGCTAGTTATTCTTAACAGGCGGGCACCGTAGTAGATGATTTACAAAGGTCTGTGGTGGGATGGCACTCTTACTTTAGAAGGGCTCACTCTCCCTTTTCCTCCAGTGTTTTCAGGAAGGCAAGAAATGGGGCACCGCGGACACTGCGCAGGTAGGAAGGAGGCACAAAGCTGGAGTGAGCCCTTACCTCTGATGGGGGAGGGAGTAGGTACTTCCAGCTACAAACACTCCTTTCCTCCACACCCTCCCTAGGGGCCCCCAGATTTATGAATTTTGCAGTAGTTAGAGGCTATTCAGATCAACTGCCTACTAAGCTCAGTTCCCCCTCCCCACTTTGTTCTAGGTGCAAAGAGAGGTCTGGGAGTGAGAAATGCTTCTCACTTACCTTATTGGTTGGTGAGGATGTAGCCCAACATTGTTACTTAAAGAAAAGTCCTCCCTATTTTTCCCAGCAAAATATTCCTCAGGATAAACACACAGGAAAAAACCAGTCTAATCCTTTAATCTCTCCCAGGTCCAGCTCTTCCATATTCTTTCTCTTTGCTAAAAGGTTACATCTAAAACTTCTCTCTGCAAACCAGAGAGTCGTATTCCATTGCTAAAATGGAATCATGGCTGAGTTTTTTCTATGGATGAAGTTAAAATTGAGAAAACCCATTCTTCATTTAAGAAAAGATTCTGGCACCTGTTCACTGCTTACCTATTTATACAGAATTAATGAACAAATACAAGTCAAGCATAAACAGAACTGCTCAGAACCAGGCACATACTTAGATGAGGGGAGGGAGGTCCTGGCTACATATGCACTTGGGGTTGGATTTCATAGTTCTTGTCTGAAATTTAGATTTAAAAACAAATCAATATGTATGCAAAGGAAACATTTGTAGATAGATTTGACCCATAGGTGCCAGTTTGCAACCTATGTGTCTTAATAGTTTTTTTGGAATAAATGCGTACTTACCACATTCTATTAATTTAAGTGATTTATTTGTTCCATTACAAATATATCCCTATGATATATAACGGCTTCCAAAACTGGGCCTTGAATGCCCAACATATATATTTTCAGCATTCAGCCCAGGGGGTGACATTACAAAGGTGTGTTTAGTGAGGAAATATATGAATGAATGGTTCTGGATCATTGTTTACAAGGACTCTGGGTGACACAGTTTGGCATTAGATTTACACAAATCCCCACTCAGATTTACTCTGTGGGTCCTAGCCAAGAGCAAGAGTAAAGCTTTGGAAGACCCACAACATTTACTCTGCCCTTAAGTCAGTCCTGTATAACCTCTTGCATGTGTGAGGAGCCACACCCTTGCCTTATCTCTTAGAGTATCACCTTTTGATTACTTGTTTGTCTCTTGTGGAAATTTGCTGCTTTAGTAAGTCTTTTCCATAGCAACCTTCATGGTTTTATGGCCATACGTTGATTCTACTTCCAAAGGAAAAGAAAAACAACCAAAGACCAAACTCATTAAAATGTGTGTTTCAGTGGGTGCCATTTATATTATATCTATATATTCCACTTACTATGGTTCTACAGAAAAAATATCCAGACTTTTCCCTTTCTATTCTTACGGTCAGCACCTCTGCTAGGGTCCAGAAAACCACCAGTAAAATATGCTCCAGCAGCATTTGGTTGTAATTTTGACATTTTCAAAACACTGTGCAATTAGGAAGATTGAGAGTGTAATTACTTGATGCTCAGCTTTAGGTTTGCTAGGTTTTTAAAAAAGACACATTATTGAAGGAATCCCTTTTAAAAGAGGTTCTTGCCAATTACCCACATGACACCCTGGCCCTGAAGGGCTTTACTGATGGCTTTTCATGCTTATGAATAGTTTGTCATGTAGAATTCTGAGGTTTTCAGGGTCTTGTGGAGGCTTTTTGTAATATAGCCTGGGTGGAGGAAGTTAGAAGTTTGGATAATAATGTGGTTTCGACTGTATTGTTGGGTATCAGAAATCACATGAGGCAACTTTCAGCTTAGGGACCTGTTTTCTTAACACTTCATCCATCACAAAAGAGGGCCTGAAATAGCCCTGTCCTACCCACCCCCACGAACCTTGAGGCAGTGTGTAGGCATCTACAGGTAGATGCCCCCATTTCAGTGAGGCCTGAAGTCTGACCAGGAAACATGTGGTTTATATTCAGCAAGATGGTTCCCTCTAAGGCCCCTTAATGCTTTCAAGATGTTGATAGAGCCATTAATGGCTCTTGGAGAAAGATTAGATTTTCAATTAAAATGAAGCCAATTTAAAATAAATAGTTGGTAGTGTTATTAGCCTAAAATGAACTTAAGAGTGCCTGGGGGGTAGGGATGTCAGGACTTCTGGAGTGGTAGAGTGAGGAGTGTGGCAAATCCTCTGCTCCAAAAACAACAATAAAATTGGACAAAACAGTAAAAATTAACCATTTTAGGGCTCAGGAAATCAAAGGCATATAACAAATTGAGCAGCAGTTATTCAAGAAAAACTACTAAACCATAGTTATGAACAGTGGGAGTTTGTGGTGTTTTATCTTGGGGATTCCATCACCCCTCCCCTTTCCCCCTCCCGCCCAGTTCCATCTGGGCAGGCTAGGCTGTGAAAAGCAGCAGTTTTGCTGCCAGAGAGGGCTGTCTTGATTTGGAGTAGAGTGCATACCCAGGGGGTTCAATAAAAGTAATAGCATTGTCAATGGAAAAAAAATCAGGAAAGACAACTTCTGCAGCTAGTCTGAGGTTGTAGTACTATTTGGGGCAAAGAGCAGGCCAGTCAGAAATTTAGCAGGGAGATATAAGGAATAAAGACATAGTGGGTCTTGATAAGCTCATACATATTCCTGGTGGTTGGAAAGACTGTGCATATTGGCAAGGCGCAGTGTATAGGCCGAAGATCAGAGACAGGGCCTAGTTATCTATTCATCTTCTCTAGCTGAATATGGTGCCTAGTACAAGTGTAGAGGAGACATGAGAAAGCTCAGCAGAAAATAAAAGCCTGGGCAGACTTGTACAATGCCTGACTTTTGACCGTGTTTCCCAACCCACACACAGATCCATTATCAAAGGGCGAAAGCCTTACTGGTTTAAGGTGCTTAAGCATAACTTATCAATCATTGGCTGATTACTAAACTATGCTTACACAGAGTGACTCTTAGGGATCTAGGCTTAATAATAAACAATTAAAAAAAAAACTGAGCAAAAATATCAGTGGCTACATACTGCAGGGATGATAAGATTCTGTAGAATTAGTGCAGGCTGGTCGCTAAACAAACGGCGAAAACAACTCCCAGTGGGGGTTCTAAATCCAGAGTTGCTGCAGCATTTTATCTAAAGTATTGAGTTTTTGGCAAAAAATTAAGAGTCATGAAAAACAGGGAAGTGTGATCCATGAATAGGGAAAAAAGCAGTTAGTAGAAACTATGTATGAACTGGCCAAGCTGTTAGGCCTAGCAGACAAATATTTGGAAGCAGATATTATAAATATGTTTAAATAAAAACAAGAAACCATGTTTAAAGAAATAAAGGAAAGTGTGATAACAATTATCCGTCAAATAGAGAATACTTATAAAGGGAAGTCATAAAAAAGAATCAAATGAAAACTCAAAAGGATAATAACGAAAATAAGAAATTTATTAGAGAAGCTTAACACTGGTTTTGAACTTACAGAAGAAAGAATCCGTGAAAATTCAGATAGATCAATAGATATCTAATCTGAAGAACAGATAAAAATTAAGAAAAATGAACAGAAACTCAGAGACTTGTGTGATACCATCACCTGCACTGATGTACTCATAACAAGAACCCTCAGAAGGAGAAAAAAGGGGCAGAAAAATAATTGCCAAAATTTCTTAAATTTCATAAAAAATATTAATCGACATATCCAAGAAGCACAATCAAAATAGGATAAACACAAAGAGGTCCATACCTAGCTGTATAATAGTCAAACTATTGAAAGCCAAATATTCAGATTGAAGCAAAAAAACCCAACTTATCAGACACAGGGAAATGCAATAACAGCTAAGTTTTCATCAAAAACAGCGAAGGACTGAGGAAGTGGGGATGACATTCTAAGGATGAAAAGGAAACTATGAACTAAGAATTCTATAACTAGTAAAAGTTTATGTTTCAAAAGCAGTGGAAAAATAAAAACATTCCCAGTTAAAGACTAGAAGAATTTCTAGCTAGTTGACTTGCCTTACAAGAAGCACTAAAGGAAGTCCTTGAGGCTGAAAGGAAATAATACCAAGTAGTAACAAATCCACAAAAAGAAGTCAAGTGCACTGGTAAAGTTAATTATGTAGGTAAATATATATCTTCTACTTTAATTTATAAGACAATCAAAGAACCAATAATTATAAAACTGTGGGGTTTACATTAGGAATGCAAAGTTGGTTTGACATCAGAAAATCAATTAATATACCACATTCATAAAGTAAAAGACTAAACTGCATGACTGATAGACACAGAGAAAGCATTCGACAAGATCTGATACCTATAAAAGCTCTCAACGAGCTAGGGATAGGAGGAAATTTCCTCAGTCTAATAAAGGGCACCCACAAAAAACTCTATAGCTGATATACTTAATATGGAAAAACTAAATGCTTTACCTCGGAGATTGAGAACAAAGCTAGGATGTCTGCTCTCACCACTTCCATTCCGCATTGTACTGGAGTTTCCAGCCAGTGCAATGAGGCAGGAAAAACAAATGCACCTATCTTAGAAAGGAAAAAGTAAAACTGTCTTTATTCTTAGACAACATGATCCTCTATGCAGATAAAACTAAGGAATCCACAAAAACTACTATAAGTAATACATGAATTCAGCAAAGTGTTAGTGTTGAAGAGAAGTATGTAAAAACAAATGGTATTTCTGTATGTTACCATTGGCAATCTGAAATAAAATTAAGAAAACAGTTTACAATAGCCTCAAAATGAATAAAATACTTGGGATAATTTTTTTTTAAAGTGCAAGATTCGTATACTGTAAAACTACAAAACATTGCTGAAAGAATTTAATATTTAAATGGATGGTGAGACAGTCCATGTTCATGTATTGAAGACTCAGTACTGTTAAGAAGGGGTTTCTCCAAATTCATCTAAAGATTCAGTGTTATTCCTGTCAAAATCCTAGTAGGCTTTTAAAAAATATGAGTTTATAAGGTGCTTCTAATATTTATATATTAAGTTCAAATAAAAAATTTGTCTTTTGACAAATGGCGCTGGGACAATTGGGTATCCACATGCGAAAAAGATGAACTTAGACCTTTAC
>NW_011888890.1:4866233-4876203 GCF_000151845.1 Pteropus vampyrus | reverse complement strand
AGTTTTTTGATTACTGATTTAATTTTGTTAGTAGTTATCGGTCTGTTCAGATTTTCTGTTTCTTCCTGATTCAGTGCTGGAAGATTGTATGTTTCTAGAAATTTATCTTTTTTCTTCCAGATTGTCCAATTTGTTGGCATATACTTGTTTGTAATATTTTCTTATAATCCTTTGTATACCTGTAGTGTTGGTTATTACTTTCATTTCTGATTTCATTTGGGCCTTCTCTTTTTTTCTTGAATCTGGCTCAAGGTTTATCAATTTTTTATCTTTTCAAAGAACGAATTCTTGGTTTCATTGATCTTGTCTGTTTTTATAGACTTTTTTTTAAAATTTCTGCTCTGAGCTTTATTATTTTCTTCTACTCACTTTGGACTTAGTTTTTGCTTTACATTTTCTAGTTCCTTTAGTTATGTTAGATTGTTTAAGATTTTTCTTGTTTCTTGAGACAGACCTGTATTGCTGTAAAGTTCCCTCTTAGAACTGCTTTGGCTTCATCCCATAGATTTGGGGTTGTTGTGTTTTTACTTTCATTTCTCAAGATATCTTTTGATTTCTTCTTTGATCTCATTGTTAACCCATTCATTGTTTAGTAGCATGTCATTTAGCTTCCAGGTGTCTGTATGATTTTCAGTTTTCTCTTTGTAATTGATTTCTAGTTTCATACCATAACCATCAGAGAAGATAATTAATATGATTTCAGTCCTCTTAAATTTATTGAGAATTGTTTTGCAACCTAACATGTGGTCATTCTGGAAAATTTTCAATGTGTTTGGATTCCTTTTGCTTTATTCCTTGTATATCTCTTGTAGGATTTTGGTTTGTGGTTACCATGTGCTTACTATATACCAAGCTGTTTATAGCAGTCTATTTTAAGTTTATAGTCGCTAAGTTCAAACACATTCTAAAATCATTACAATTTTTACTAACCCCCTCCACATTTATGTTTTTGTCATGATTTTTTACTACTTTTGTGTATGTGTTTGTGTGTATCCCTTAATTTATTGTAATTACACATGATCTTCCTACTTTTACATTTTAACCTTTGTACTAGCTTTATAGTTGGTTGATCTACTGCTTTTACTAAGTGTTTGCCTTTGTCAGAATTTTTTCCCCTATATATTCTTATTTATATTTTTGATCTTAAAGAAGTCCCTTTAATAGTTCTTGTAATACTGGTTTAATGGCAATGAACTCCTTAACTTTTTCTTGTCTGGAAAACTCTTTATTTTTCCTTCAGTTTTAAATGATAACCTTGTCATGTAAGGTAACCTTGGTTGTAGGTCTTTGCCTTTTATCACTTTAAATATTTCATGCCAATCCCTTCTGGTGTGCAAAGTTTCTGTTAAGAAATCAGCTGATCAGCTTATGGGAGCTTGCCTGTACGTAACTAACTGGTTTTCTCTTGCTGCCTTTAAGATTCTCTCTTTGTCTTTACCCTTTGACATTTTAATTATGATGTGTCTCGGTGTGGGTCCCTTTGGGTTCATCTTGTTTGGGACTCTATCTACTTCCTGGATTTGTATGTCTGTTTCCTTTGCCAGGTTAGGGAAGTTTTCAGTCATCATTTCTTTAAATAGGTGTTCGATCCTTTGCTCTCTTCTTCTGGTACCATTAGGATGCTAATGTTGGTGTGCTTTATGTTGTCCCAGAGGTCCCTTAAACTATTCTCATTTTTAATAATTTTTTCTTTATGTTGTTCCGATTGAGTGTCTTTTGCTACCTTGTCTTCCAGATTGCTGATTTGATCCTCTGTTTCATCTCATCTCCTGTTTATTTTTTTTAGCGTATTCTTCATTTGTTTTTTATTTTCTATCTCTTTGTTGAATTTCTCATTAAGTTCATTCTTTTCTCAGTTTATTGAGTTTCCTTACAATCAATATTTTGAACTCTGTATCTGGTAGATTACTTGCCTTAATTTCATTTAGTTCTTTTTGTGTAATTTCGTCAAGTTCTTTTATTTGGGACGTGTTTCTTTGTCTCTTCCTTTTGGCTGACTCCCTGTGTTTCTGATAGGTAAATCTGCTATGTCTCCCAGTCTTGGCATAGTGCCATATGTAGTAGTGTCCTGTGGGGTCTTCCCGTTTACCTGAGCTGGGTGCTCCAGGGGTGTCCTTTGTGTGGGTCGTGTGTGCCCTCCTGTTTTAGTTGAGTCTTAATTGCTGTTGGCATATCAGTGGGTGGGATTGACCATAGGCCAATTGGCTGTGTGGGCTGGCCCTGAGTACAGTGGATGAGCTGTTGTGCAGGGGCTGATCCCATAGAGTAGGAATTGCTTTAGTAGGGCTCTGGTGCCAGGCTAGTCTGCCCTTCAGGTGTGGCATTTGTGAAGCTAGTTGAGTGGTACTCTAGTGTGGTCTAAAGCTGACCACTGGGTGTAGTGGTCCTGGAGCTTCTTGGGAGGGGTTCTGATTCAGGCCAAGTTCAGCTATCGCTTGTGCCTGCTTGGTGCCTCCTGGTGGGAGCTGCAAAGTTATCTGCAGTTGTTGCTTCTTCTGCTTCAGTTGGAGGCACTTGTGAGAGGCTATGCTGTGAACTGGTGCCAAGCTTGGGACCATTTGGTGGGCACCACAATGTGAGCTGAGGCTAGCTACTGCTTGTGTTGAACTTTTGGCCGCTTAGTTGAAGCTGTGTTCCAAAACAACACTGGCTGCAGCTTGTCGTGCTTGGGGCCACCTAATAGAAGTTATAATGCAAGTTGAGACCAGTCGCTGCTTATGCTGGGTGGGGGGTGGCTTAGCAAGAGGTACAACGCATGCCAAGGCAAGTTGCTGCAAGTTTGAGGATTCTAGGCCTTTGAGAGGTTTTAGGAAAGTCTTCAGCAGCTCTACATCTCCCTCGGATGCAGTCCGTACTGGTTTTCACACTCAGTTGTTATGGGGACTCCTCTCCCTGGCACTAGAGCCCCACCTGGGGAACCAAGTGTGGAGCTGGGATCCCTTACTTGTCAGGGGAGACCTCCACAGCTGAGATATCCCTCTCATTTCTTAACTCATTTCTTAACACTATGAGTGTGGGACCTGCCCGTTCTGTGTCTGTACCACTCCTACCAAGCTTCTTTATATCCTGAGTCTTCAGGTGGATCACAATGATGGTCGTTCTATAATTTCTTTGTAATTTTGATTGGGAAGATGCGAGCACAGTGTTTACCTACTCTGCCACCTTGACCAGAAGTTCCATGTTGGCTACTTTAGATCTGGTAGTTGATGGGCTCAATGGAGACAATGTAGAACTTGGACTTGGGCCAAGTATATGGAAAGAATGGCAGAAATTTTGAGGTGTTTGAATGGTATGTTTTTCTGTCCTACTTTTCTCACCTGGATTTCCAGTCTCAGAGCTGCTTTGAGGATCTGTGTTGAAGTTGCTTTGAAAGCCCCTGTAGTGATGTCTGAAGACAACACATGCTCCTCAAGATGCATGGGGCTATGTCTGGGGAAGATTTTCCTTGGGCGCAGGCCTCCTGTTTTCTTGGCTACACTAGTCCCACAGCAGAGATTCCTCTTAAATAGACATCTCTTAGATATAGCTGGCCAATTCTTTTTCATTGTTTAAACATTTTGAAATTCTTCTGCAAATCTTCCCTATTTGTTAGAGTGAAAGTTAAAGACCAAAAATCCCTATGATCTAGAAATGTAGCACTCCTAATTGTGATATAGGCTGTCGGAAGAGCATAGTTTTGAGTCTACTATGTGGTTTAAATTCCAACTTAGCCTTGTGACTCCTTAGCCCTGTGACTTTTGGTCAAGTATCTTAGTCTCCCTGAGTTTTGATTTTGGAAATCTATAAGATGGAGACAGTCATACCCATTACAAAAGGCGATTGTGAAGGTGAAACAAAATTGGGTATAGAAAGCCCTGAGCACAATTGACTAGCACATAGTATTCCTTAATTGTCAGAAGCAGGTAATAGAATAAGTCAGAGCATAGATTCTGGATGGATTTACACCTATGCTTTTCTTCTTCTAGCCATGTGACCTTGAACAAGTTCCTTAATTTTTCTGTGCCTCTGTTTCTACATCTGTAAAATGGACATATTGATGGTACCCACCTCATTAGGGCTGCCTTAAGATTAAAAGAGTTAACATAGAAAGCATTTAGAGTACTGCCTATCATGTAATCAGCTCTATGCAAGAGGCTGCTGCCATTCTCTCTAATATGATGCCCTATTCCCTTGGAGCAGCATGTTTGATTTATGTTGATTAGATATATGAGTTATAGGGACACAGCAAGTACCCCATAGGCACCAGGGAGGTCTGGTTGGTCAGGCTGGCAGTCCACTAGTGATGGGTCATGAATCTCCAGACTCACTACACCACATGCATCTTCTCAGTCACTCTGTGCTGATTCAGAGAGGGCACCTTCCCCATAGAGGATGGAACTGTTCTTGGATTAGGGTAAGCCAGTGGTTAGACAACTCTACAGGGATCAATTCCCTGAATCTTCCCATGGCTGTGGAACCTCTAAATTTCCTTTGTGCAGCATTGTAGGATGTGATGAGACTCCTGTAAATTCATCTCTTTTGCATGGTAACTCTCAAATACCATAAAGTTGAAACATCAAGCTCTTGGTTGAAGTGGTGGCAGGGATCCACTCTATTCCTCCTTTTTCTCAAGGAATATCTCTCTGGAGACTGGCTGATGACTTTGGAAGCTCTTTGGAATACATTCAGGTTGAGTGAATTGAGTGATAAGTAATTACCACTTCTGCTTTATTTTCAGCTGATTATTTACCCTGGAACCAACCAAGACGAGAGCTACTTCGTCCAGTACACAACTACCGGCCAGCATCAACCAGGTTTGATAGTAGAACCACGCACCAGGATGATTACTCCATAAAGGGCCTAGTGAACACCATGAGCTGTAAACCTCCAGCTATGCCCAAGCTCTGTAACATCCCCTTGGAGGATCTGACCAACTACAAGATGGCCTATGTGGCCCACCCTATGGAGAAGCGCTTTGTGTATGAGGCAGAGAAGTTCAAACCCTGTGAAATCCCCTTTGAAAACCTCACCACCCACAGACAGTCCTACCGGGGCCTAATGGGGGAGCCAGCCAAAAGCTTGAAACCACCAGCCAGGACCTGTGGGCAAGACATGCCTTTCTCTAACACTACTGAGTTTCGAGATAAGTACCAAGCTTGGCCAACGCCCCAGATGTTCTCCAAAGCTCCCATCCTCTACGTCCCTCCTGAAGAAAAGATGGACCTTCTGACAACAGTGCAGGCCCATTACACATATCCTAAGGGTGCCCCAGCTCAGTCCTACCGACCAGTGCACTGTGTCAAGAAGGGTGGTCGTTTTGAAAGCTCCACTACCACCAAGGACGACTATAAGCGGTGGGCCAGCATGCGCACAGAGCCTATCAAGCCCATTCCCCAGCTGAACCTTCCCATTGAGCCCTTGGACTGCCTGACCACCACCCGGGCCCACTATGTGCCCCACCCACCCATCAGTACCAAAAGCTGTAAGCCCCCCTGGTCTGGCCCCCGAGGAAATATCCCTGTGGAGGGCCAGACCACATACACCATCAGCTTTACTCCTAAGGATATAGGTAGGTGCCTGGCTTCATACTCTGAGCCCCCTGGCTACATCTTTGAAGAAACAGATGCTTTGGGGCACAGGATATACAGGCCGATTTCCCAGACAGTTTCTCGGCGGAACAGCCCTTTTTCTGTAGGTGATTCAGAAAAACCCAACCAGCAGGAGTTGGCAGTGTCAGCTTGATTTTTAAAAGTTATTTAGAAATTGTACAATTCTTTTAAAAGCAGACAATTGAAATTTATTCATTGGACAAAAAAGAATTCCCCAAAATGTAAAAAAAAAAAAAAAATCTTCATCAGAATTTCCAGGACACTTGAATAAAATGAGAATCACTTGACTCAAGGAAAATGACACGTAGTCACTGGCTAATTACCCACCTTAACTCTCCCCCTCTGCTGTCTTTCCCTTTTTGGTCCCTTACCTTGTGCTTATGGAATCGCAGCTGGTCTCTATGAGGTTTTCTCTGAACCGGATATATTCGTTGTTCATTGTATGAATCGACATTATAATTAACCCTTGCCAAGTATGAAGTGCCAAAGAATAAACTTGATTTCGGGGGGATTGAATCTGCAGGTCTGTGTGTTCACTCCCACACACTGTCTATGCAGAGAGCAGGCTGTGTTCCTTGGAACCTTTGAGGAAATTTAAGATTAAAGTCCCCATTGCATTTCAGTCTTGGTGGGAGTGCCTTGTGCCCAACCTGAAGTCTTGTTTTGGGTTCTTTCTGCCTAGGGCTGCTTCACAGAGTGTCTTTCTACTTCTTCACGTCATGATATACCAGCAAGAACAGTGCCTGATGGGGCATGGGTCTTTCTAGTTATAGGAGATAGCAATCCCATGGGAGCATGGACTCGCCAGACCTCTCTTACCCTTAAATCATGCAGGCTGTGATTCCAGAGAAAGGAGGTGGGAAAAGGGACCCAGGCAACCAAGCACTTGGCAGTTGGCCCCTGGGCTGTTTTACCAGAGCCTGGAGAAAATGTCTCCATGCTGGCCTGGTCCCTGGAAAGGCTGGACCTCCTTGTCCTAAATTATAACTGTGATTAGGCCTATAACAAAGCTTGACATAGTGGTGATCTGGACTCTGTCCTGGTAAAAGGGCTGGAGATTTCTCTTTTAGGTCTAAGGGCTCACCAAGTTTGGTTCTAAGGCTAAGTAATCTAGAGATTATTTGAAATTAAGCAGAATCAAGGAAGGACTCTTTGTTCAAGGAGGCCTATACCAGGGGCGGATAGGCTCATGATCAGAGTGAGCATCTCACAGAAAGATGCAGATGGACATCTGGAACACCCATATCTATCTATCTATCTCCTCTCTCTCTCTCTCTCAGTCTCTCTCTCTCTCTCTCTCTCATATCCTTGGAAATTAAAATATACTCCATGGTCTCAGAGAGCTTAGGATCATGCTAGAGGGAAGAGAAAATTTCCGCTCAAGTTCAGAGACTTGGGGTTAGGCTTAGCGCCTGGTTCATGAGTGAGAAAACTGGATCTCTTATCCGGGGCTCAGTCTTTCCACAGCTCTCACCTACTTTTGCCAGACCACTCAGATCCCCACCCTAGTAGCCTCACCATGAGGTTAGTTTTTGTCACCGATTTGGTATCTACATTATTTAATCCTCTTTTTGGTTATATGGTGTCTGGATACCTGCCCGTATGAGGCAGAGAGGCTCAGAGAGATTATGCACCTTGCCTAAGGTCACAGAGCTTGGAACACCAAGGTCAAGACTGAAACCTGTGTCTTCTGATTCAAGATCTAGTGCTCTTCTCACCACACCGGGCACCTCCTCTCTGCTGTGTCTCAGAACTTACGGCTCCATAAGCCACATCAAACCACATTCTCTTTGAACTCCTTCCTGGAGTCCATTAAGCTAAAGGAAATCACTAAGGAAGGTAGGTTTTATTATTTTGTTTCATAATTTTTTACAAATGAACGAAGTATTGGAACTTGATTTGAAAAGCCAAATAGTGCTATAACGCTTATAAAAAATTCAGCAATCTCTTATGCCCCAGCCCCTTGGCCTCCTCCATTATCACTTCCCCCAGAGAACAACTTAAAATTATTTGATCTGTTTCTAATATTTTCTTCTATTTCTAAATAATATGCATATACTATTGACTCATCAAGTTTAGATGTGGCCTATTTTGGTTAATTAGGAGTTTTAGTTCTCTTACATTACCCCCTTCTCTCTCCCTTCTCAGAATGGTTATGTGACAGTGCTTGGTTATATCAAGACTAATAAGCTTTTTTAACGTTTATGAACGTTATAAAAGGAAGAGAAGAAGCTGAAGAAGTATGGAGTACCTGTTTGGTTAAGGAGCACTGAGCCTTCTTGGGGTGAGAAATGTCCTCTGACTTCTTCCTTTGGGACATTTGGTGACCCCAGGGTAGGTGAGCTACTTCGTACATTCTTGCATTGCCCACTTCTGGATTTAAAGAGCTAGGTTTCTCCCCACTACCTGTCCTCTTTTGGTCTTGAAATATATTATAAAAGTGGTTACCACAAAAAACTAAAAAAATACAGAAAATACGTAAAAAGACAAAAGTAGCCATTATGGGGACTAGTGGAACACAGTGGCTAAGAGCATACAGGGAGAGTGTCCAGCAGACCTGGGCTTGCATCTTGGCCCTTGCTGCCCAGTAGCTATGAGATGCTGGTCAAATTCTTTAACATATGGACAATGACAATAATGGCTGCATGGTTTTGTTGTTTGGACTGAATGATAGAATGTATGTCACTCACTTAACCCTGGCTCATGGTTAACTCTCATTAAATGTAGGTGAGGATGATGGTGATGATGACGAAGATGGTTGCTGAGTTCTCCTGGTTGAATCTACTTATGATTTTATTGGTCAGTATTTACAAGTGTACAGGTAAGGGTAACTACTCATGTTTTATATTTTACAAGGTAAAATTTTTACTTTTTTTTTTTTTTTTTACGTATAGTTAACTTTTTAGTTGGTCTGAGTCAGAGTTGCTATCTGCATTCCCTGGAATTGTCATCTTAGAAAGTGACATGGTCACAAGGAAGGAGGGAAAGAGAAGCTGAGGTGACCTGATGGTTCCCCTCCCCTGCTCTGTCATAGCAGGAGCTTATTACTCAGTTCTGTGTATTGGGCTTCCATATAAGAGTTTGTTGGGAAAGATTCCACTCTATTAAGACACCATGCTCTAATGCCTGATATGATCCTGTTCAACAAACTCTAATGATGGAAGGCTTCAAACACATTGTCTTTCCTTGAAAATATGCACATAAAATTTATATCATAGTTTCTACTTGTAAGAATGGAGAGCTTACTCATCTACCACAGTCCAGGGTTCTCAAGGCCTTAGGCATATTATACCAGAAAATTATTAGACACCAAAGATAGAACACAAAGGGAAAAGTTTTAAGTCCAAGCAGGGAACCTGCTCCAGCACAGAATCCTGTATGATTTGGGAATGAGGTTCTGGAGAAGAAAACAGGTAAGGCCTTTAAAGCCCTCAAATGGTAGACTGTTCTGTCAGAGGAACGCAGAGTCTCCCAGTGAGGCCAATGGGCTTGAGATAGTGGCATTAGTTGGTGTGGAAGCTCTGGGCTGATTGGACATGGGCTGCTGGTTTGGGATATGGTGCCCAGGGGTATCTTCTGGGATGAGGTCCCACTCCCGATGATGGTATCTCCCTGCCTGTGCTGTGCACAGGGCAGTCCCGTGTCAGCAAGGGTCGATGGTCAGGACAGGTCTTATCCCCTGGTTCACCTTACAGCAGGACCACTTGTATGAGTAAAGACACTGAGACATCACTCTCATTTTTTGGTGATCAGAAACCCTCTTTCTATTTTGCCTCCCAATTAATGTATAATTATAACACAGAAAACAATTTAAAAGACTCTCCATTCTCCTACTTGTTGTATTTTCACAAAGGTCAACATCTTTAAGAATGAGCCTTTCTTTCTCAGCTTGGCTCCAAGATCTGCCAGGCAGTGGGAGGGTGGGGAATGTGGGGCCCACTGTAAGTGATTCTTTTAGCAATTCCTGGTTTTAGTACCATTTGTCACTCTGCTTGCTATGATACTTGGTATTTCAAAACATGAACCCCTGCTGGGTTCTGCCTTGCAGACCTGCTGCCTATCAGCTCAGCATTTCTACGGCATTTTTATTCTAAGCTGTGGCTTCCTTTTCTCCACTTGACATCATTCCACTGTCTTCCTCCTGTCTTTTTCAGATTTCTTGAAAGCCCTTGTCTATGCATGACCCTCATCCTGTCTCCTTCACTATGACATTTTATGATTTAATTAGTGTTTTATTATAGCTTAATGGTGTATGTGAGGAGGTAGGAAGGAGATAAACACAAGTCAGCAGTCTGTCAGTTGACCTGGAGTTGATATAACCAGTTGCAGGTGATGAAGCACTAATGGGATTTCATTAGGGTCTTCTCAACTTGAATGCATAC
>NW_011888890.1:4851070-4864563 GCF_000151845.1 Pteropus vampyrus | reverse complement strand
TTGACATCTATGCCAATGAATGACTTAAAAACTAAGAAATTGAATTTTTTGGACTGCAGCCTCTCCTGGGCTTAAAAAACAAACAAACAAACAAAAAAACCCAAAAACCCAGAACTTTTTATTTTAAAGTTTCTAAGCGGAGCTCAGTGCTTACTAGCAACTTGAAGTGGCTCTTTTCTTGGCTAAATATTATAACACCTCCCATATTCGAAGGTCAGTTATTTGGAAACACTAGCTGTCCAAAATCGAGGCCAGAACCTGGAAATCAGCAGCCTTTAAGTTGCCAAAATCATTGAAATGCATTTCATGTATGGAAACTCAGGTATTTTACACTTTCACGCACACTTTGGGCATATTGACCCCCTCCTCTGCCTATTTTTTTTTTTTAACATACAGTTCCGACAAACTTCTATTATCTGGTTTACTAGCTCACAGAAGAGTAGGAGGAGTTGCTGCTAGAGGCAGACACATTTAGAACAGAAAGGAGTGACAGCTGATAACTAGGCAGTGGGACCAGAGGCCCCCAAAATTAAAAAAGTGTAGAACTCAAAAGTATGGCAGCTCAGGAATTATGACCCTAATATAGCAAAAAAGTAAGAATACACACATATACACACATGCGTGCGCATATGCTTACATACGTATTTTATTAAGACTAGAAAGCTATACCATGGTTTTTGCTTATGATCTCTAGTAAGAATAAAAAAATAATACAGATTAAAAACATTTTAATTTCTCAGTTACAGTTGGCATACAATATGTTAGCTTCATATGTACAACATGGTAATTAAATATTTATAACTTACAAAGTCATCACCCTGATAAATCTAGTACCCATCTGACATCATACATAGTTATTACAATATTATTGACTATATTCTTTATGCTATACTTCACATCCCCACGACTATTTTGTAACTACCAATATGTACTACTTAATCTCTTCCCCTTTTTCACTGCATCCCTTAAATCTGGCAACCATCAAAATGTTTTCAGTATCTATGAGTTTGTTTCTGTTTTGTTTATTTGGTTCTTTAGATTTCACACATAAGTAAAAATGTAAGTAACTGCTTTTTTCTTGCTGCTTTTAAGATTCTCTCTTTGTCTTTAACCTTGGCATTTTAATGATGATGTGTCTTGGTGTGGGCCTCTTTAGGTTCATCTTGTTTGGGACTCTGCTCTTTGTTGGCTTGTGTGTCTATTTCCTCTACCAGGTTAGGGAAGTTTTCCATCATTATTTCTTCAAATTAGTTTTTGGTACCCGTATAATGCAAATATTGGTATGCTTGATGTTGTCCCAGAGGCCCCTTAAATTACTCTTGTTATTTTGGATTCTTTTTTCTTGTTGCTGTTCTAATTTGATGTTTTCTGCTACCTTCTAAATCATTGATTCAGTCCTGTTTCATATAATCTACTGTTGATTCCCTTTAATGTATTCTTCATTTCAGTTATCATAGTCTTCATTTCTGATTGGTTATTTTTTATGTCTTCTAGCTCTATTTTTATGTTTTCTATCTCTTTGTTAAAGTTCTCACTGAGTTCATCTACTCTTCCCCTAAGTTCATTGAGCATCCTTATAATCAGTGTTTTGAAATCTGCATCTGATAGGTTGCTTGTCTCTGTTTTGTTTAGTTCTTTTTCTAAAGCTTTGTTCTATTCTTTCATTTGAGACATGTTTCTTTATCTCCCCATTCTGGCTGCCTCCCTGTGTTTGTTTCTCTGTATTTGGTAAGGCTCCTAATATCTCTTGGTCTTAGTAGAGTGGCCTTATGTAGTAGGTGTCCTATGGGCCCAGTGGTACCGTCTTCCCTGGTCACCTGAGCTGAGTATTCCAGCTGTGTTTCTTACATGGGTTGTATGTGCCCTCCTGTTGTAGTTGAGCCTTGGTTGCTGTTTGCATGTTAGTAGGAGGGATTGGGAGAGGTAGAGTCTCAAGGGATCACCTGGACAGGCTGACCTGTGTTGAGCAGAGCAACCTGTGTTAGCCAGGTTGATGGAGACTCAGATATAGTGGCTGCCTGTGTCTGCAAACCTGGTGGAGAAAGGCTCACCAAAGGAACATTGAATTCTGCCAGCACTTCTGTCTGGGAGAAATCTGCCCCTTCATCCCTCACCCTGAAGCCGGACAATTCACTTCCTCCCCACCCCTCCTAACAGTCTTGAGGTGGCCTCTTCTGTATGTCCTCAGTTGTAGGACTTCTGTTCAGCTAGATTTCAGATGATTCCCAATGATAGTTGTTCTGTAGTTTAGTTGTAATTTTGACGTGGTTGTGAGAGGAGGCCAGCACAGCATTTACCTTAGTCCATCATCTTGAGACCAGAAGCCTATAGTGTTGGATAAATGAATTCCCACTTGCCTCATTTATCCAGAATAATAAAGGAATGGGAATTTGGAGTATTTTAATATGAAGTTAACCTACAGGTAAAATGTATTAACCTTTACCAAGGTGTTCTCTGTGGAATACCAGCCCTGTGGTATGGTCTTCAAAAAATGTTAATTGGACGCATAAGTTTGGGAAGGGCTGCATGTTATATCCTCCTGTTGGAGATACATGATGTTAATATTTTGAAGGCTCTGTAAAACTCTATAGTAAAGGAACCTTGTTTACCTTTGTATAACCTAGTGTGTAAATCAGAATTCTTGTAATTACAATTGCTCAAGTGAAAAAGGGAATTTGTTGGCTTAGGCAATTGAACAATTTAGAGCTTTATTTGTGGGCTTTAGGTACAGGGACTTGAATACTGTGTTAGTAGCTAGATCTTCATCTTTTGTTTTTTTTTCTTCTATATTGCCTTCTTAGACAGGACCTCTTCATGTGGTAGTTTCTAGCAGTTCTGAGTTTCCAACATCCTTTAAAGGGTTTCTCCTTTCCAGTGGTTCTAGCAAACATCCCTGAATTGAATCTTTCTTGCCTGGCTTGAGTCTCATGCTGATTCTGAACTAATCACCATGGCTAGAGAGATAGAAAATACTCATTGTCCAGGCCTGAATCAGGGTCCACCCCTGGCCTAAGCAGTGTGTATGTGTGGGGTCAATCTCATGTGAACTACATGAACTGTGTGGGAGAGTTGGGGGGTGGGGTTGGTCCCCAAAGGGAAATTGAGGTGTAGTTTTCAGGGAAGGGAGGGATGAATGCTGAGCAGGCAGAAACAATAATTTCCAATTCTGACAACAGAGCGCTTTTATTGTGTAAAACCTACTGGAATACACATGAAGAAATACCGCCAAGTACGCATATCATACATTTTTCAAATAAATTTAGAATACAATAAAATACACATGCATGCAAACATGTGTTTGAACCATTATTTAATGATTCAGAAACCTTAATGGATCTTGCAGTGCCTCAGGATCAACTCTGTAGATCAACTGGATCAACTGGTCACTGATGGTTGAGATTGTTTGGTGTCTTGATAAATGGGAGGTTATGGCACAACCAGAGTGCAGGGCACAGGGACCCTAGAAAAGTTCATTGACTGGACACCTATACACCGTGGACACCATTGTGTATATCCTGTGTTGTGTTCTCTTGATTTCTGACAGCACCAGTACATGCCATCTCACTTTGTCTGCACACAACCCTCTCTGTTATCTTCATGTTCAAGTGGAGAATTGATGCTCACAGAGGTTAAGCAACTTGGCAAATTCTTCACAGGCTTGCTCAGAGCTTGCTCTCAGGTGGTTACCTTGAGTATCTTTACTCTAATACGGAAGGCCTGTGCAAGTGAAGAAATTCAGCTCGAGTGAATGGTCCATGGACCTGGCACCTGCTCTGTGCCCTGGCACTGTGGCATGCTGAGCTCCAGCTATGGGACGGAGTTACTTGGATGACTGAACAACTACATCATCCTTTAACTGACCTCAGCTAAGTCATTTCCTGGCCCTTTCATTGCTATTTTAAAAAAAGTATGGTGGCGACTGGGGAAAAGAAGAGCAAGCCCATAATACACTTCATTACCACACTCCTTGCCTTGGCCATTAAACTTTTCCTAGAGTTGTTCATTTGCTAACTAAGTTGTTCACAGCTTGTCTACTATCCTTCATGGGATTTGTAACGAGGTCAACCCTCACCATCATAAAGACCTGGAGGAGGGCTGTTTATGTCATCTTGGAGAAGGGGGCAGATTTCCCAGGCATGCTTTCTGGTCTATATGATGACTATGCAATCTCTCAGGCCCTGCTAAGCATTCTGTTTAAACGAACATTATTTATGTTCAGCAGGAGAACCATTCCCCACTGTCTGCTTTCTCTTTACTTACATAAAACTGCACATTTAATTTCTGTTTACACTTATATAAACCATGTTTTTAGGAGCAGCCTGGGAAATCCTTAGTTGAAGATGGAGTTTGCTTTTGGAAAACACAGAGGTGAGTGACATCTGTATATTGTGTTATCAGAAGCGTGACACATGGTTGATTGGGACCAGGTGCTTCACAGAATCCATCTGAGTGAAGCTGTATACCTCTAGTTGACAGGCAACGTGACAGCCTAGTTCTTGTTAGCAAGGTCTTGATTACCAATATCTGCCTTCCAGTTAGGGGCGGCAAAAGAAACAGTTGAAAACCTTAGGGTGCCATGAATATGAAGCTGAGGTTTGGCCAAAAATAATACTCTCCGATTAATTCGTATACATTTGACTTCCAAGTGGACAGGATGGGTGGGTAGTGAGCAGACAATAATTTTAGGTTAATCTTAGAGGATTGGTAGCATTCACTGGGTATTCAGTTATTTACTGTTTACTTGCATCAACACCCATATTTTCTTAATTGGCAGTATGTGACAAGGGTAGACAACCTTCCCTGATTTAACTTACATTCAATGCATTCTGAGTCTGAATCCTGAAGTCTTTAAATCATAGCTAGTTCATTGAACAAAATGAGGGAGAGACACAAAACCAAGGTGGTGTCACCTTATCTTGTTTCCTAATTTATCCTTAGGTTAATTTACCAAACAGGTCAGTTTTCATTGGGTTATTTCCCAAGAGCTTAATCCTTATTTCCCCAGAGCTTAATCTTTCTGTGTATCCTTACCTTTGGGGGTAAATTTGCCTATTTTGGAAAGCCTCACAGACAGATGAGTGAGATCTAACTTGTCGCATTTTAGCTGAGAATGATTAATAACAGTGGATTATTTCCTTTGGGTTTATTTGCAGGATGAGGCGAGAGGATAATAGCATGCTGTTTATGAGAAAATGTACTACTTGGTAAGTGAGATATCCACAATTTAAGCTTTTACTGGTATATTTGCTCGCGAATGAGTTTTTTCAATGTTTTTTAAAAGTAAATCAAAGGAAATAGCGGTTACGTGTACATTTGGGTATTTTGAATTGACACTAGGCTATACATTGAGATTATAAGATAATATCAGTCTAGGGAAGTATTTCTGGCAGTTTGTCTGTATTTTGGTGAGTCTTTGAGTTGGCTACGTGGACTGGTCTCTTTTCTTCCGAGATGCAGAGTTTGGTTCACTAATACCTCTGTTATTTACACTCTTGTATAGTATTGAACTTTGAAGGAATGACTGATATCTTTAATCAAAAATGGAAATATAGAAGAGAGTCTTTCAAAGCTGACAATGGGAAGTTATGTGACATTTCTGTCAGCACTTCATTTTCCCATCTCTCCAAGGTAGCTTGTATGATTATAATAGCAATTAATATTCAATGACTGCTTCAATAATATGCCAGGTACTCTTATATTTCCTCAACATGAATTAACTAATAAGTTTATCATAACCCCATCCTGTGAGGTATCCCCTTTTTAAAGGTAAGGAAGCTTAGGCATAAACGAGCTTTGTTGGTTGTTGACCATTCTTGTCTTAGTAGACTCACAGATTTCCTGGGCTCATCTTGTCAAAGTCCTAGAAACTTCCGAGGCCAAGCAGGGGACTAGTGTGAGTACTGGCATGTGGTTAAAATTCCAAACTTCTACACTGTGGTTGGTGGCATCTTGGTAGGAATCTCTCTTTTTCTCCTGGCTGAGCTCTGTGATTTTGGCTGGAAAAATTCCTATACAATCATTCAGCCTTCCTGGGTTTTTGCTCTGGCATCTCTTACTCATTTCCCCTTCCACTGGGATCTCTGTAGGACATAGTACGATTGCTGATAGGTGAGTATTTATAGTTCTAGCACTGGCTTTTTCTTTAAAGCAAAACCTAAAACTCCTTAGAAAATAATTGGAATATCAAGAAGAGCTTTCTGGTGTATTTTTACACTGCTAAGCAGAATGTGATGTGCTTGACTGAGTTGCTGTAAAACAGGCTGGAGTATGGCTTTCAGGTTGGGGGGGTCCTCTGGAGTATCTCACATAAAATTCTGTGTATGGCCATTGTCTGGGCCTACCGACCTGCTGCCCTTTAGCCTGTGTAAAGAACTCTATAGTATGCTTTTGTTTTTTTGTCACTTCCCACAGTAGTTTTATTTCTATTAAAGTGCTTTAAAAATAGGGAGCTATGATCCCTAGAATGCCATAAGAATTGATTTTAGAGGCCAAGAAAATGACAACTCCAGTAAAACATTCCACGGTTGTCATCTACCAACCTCCAAGCAGTAGGGAAGAATGGTGTACATGCCAAGGTGGCCCTGCATGGTTGACTCTCACACACAGGAGCTGGAGACAGCATAGTGGGTAAGGGCAAGGCTCTGGCTGAAAAGCTAGACTACTCAAGTTTGAATCCGAGCAACTGGGTGACGTTGGGCTTCTTGGGGCCTCTATCGACCCATATGTAAATGGAAATGATTATTTACTCCATACGGTTGATGTGAGGATTAAATGTAGCAGTGATCTATAAATGTTAGCCCCTACAAATAGTGTACATTCAGAACTTTAGCACACAGCTACTTCATACTGCACACTGTGCACGCAGGAAGCCTGATCTAGAATGAGGCTCCTCCTGCATCCAAGTCTGCATCTTCCTACATACAACCACTTTACTTCCCAAAGGTATTGTGACTCCCATCTGCCCACTACCCTGTCAAGGGTAGCATGAAGCTTAAGTATGTGCCCATCTATGAATGTAGCTGCCCTGGGTCCATTTACAGAACTGGCCCTTCTAGGCATAGGCCTCCAGCTTCCTATGCAAAGCTAAATACTGCAATTCTTCCACTTCAGCCAAACACACTTAAGTGGTTCAAAACCACCCTCACCGCATGCACAAAACAAGATGGAAGGGCTGAGCTTAACAGAGACTCAGACAACGTGATTTAAATAAATAAGCTGTATTATCTGTACAAAAAATATAAATACAGTTTTGTGTTTTAGAGGAGGCAGTGCCTCCTTCCACATTATTCAGCAGTCCTAATAATCTTGGGGTGCTGCTGAGTCACAATTCACAGAACAAACAGTAAATGAACATTCATGTCATGCAAGGAGCACGTGGCTTCCCACCCCAAACTGAAGTCCTCCAAGCTTGCTCTGAAACCCACTTCCAATGGCTCCAACCTGACACATGGCGGAGCTGAAGAACACCTACTATGTCGAATAAGTGAATATTGGCCAATGGTTTTCAACAGCTATTGAATTGGAAATGATCAGCCACATTAGTAATAGTATGGAATTTGTCTTCTTCATTCCATGCGTAACTATCATGTCACAAATGAATCACCTCTTATTGCCCCATCACCCCATGTTAGCTTTTACAATGTATTCTTACACAGTGGATGGATCCAGAGTTAAACATCAGGTTCTATTAAAAATAGGAACAATACAATAATCACCACTGAGTTTATAGGAACACAACTGCAGGAAGTTACTAAAAAGTCGCCCAAATATTTTGTTTTCTGGACAATGTACAATTATTAATATTGCACTTTTTTATACAAGAAATCCTAATAAATATTCACAAAAGATATACATAGAAAACATTCTCTTTTATTTTAAATAAACATTATGCTGATTTTTAGTAACATTTCTTAGAGCCCATTTTTGTGGTGAGGAAGAAAGAGACTCACCAAATTGTCCATAGCTTGCCTAGGGAAAACACAGCTTAACGTTGTCTTCCCCTCAACTTTTACTTCCAGGCTGGCTGGAAAATGCAGCCCTGATGTCAGTGGTGGCCCCAGAGAGAGTGGCATTTCACAAGAGTGTGTGAGGGGGTGGTTTATCTGAGGGGTAAGTGACTCTGGCCTTCCTTCCCTGCCATGACTATAAAACTGCGGCCACTCGGGGCGTGGGGGACAGCCAAAATCACTTGTCCAAAGCCACTAGCCGAACGAGCAATTTGCCAAATAGTCCCCAAATTTCACTTGACTATGCCAAAGCTGTCTTACTCTAGATGATGGACCTTGCTGGTGTGTGTGTGTGTATGTGTGTGTGTGCGCACACGTTTTTGCCTGTTGATTTATCCGATCACCAGAACTGGTATATATTGATTCCCAGTAGTTCATTGTGTGGGGGGAATGGGTTGAAAAGCCTTGGAAGCTTTAGTTACCCTTCAGTTTTGCCACCGCACCCCATCACCCTGCCCCAGCCTGCTATATAAATAAGAGGGCAACTCTCACTGTGGTCTGGGAGGGGCCCGCACAAGCCCACTGTCCCACCGCATGCCCGGGCCAGCTCTGGATTGAAGTGGTTGCTATGATTTGATGGGTGCACTCTAGCAAATTGATTAATGAATTGTTTTTTGACAAATTGACTCTAGTCTCTGGCCCTTAAGTGTGGCAGCAAAGGCCAAAAACCTGGCCTTTTCATGTTCAAAATGCCCCTGGCCCACAACAGCAGTGAAATCTGGGCTGGGGGACTCTAGATTTAGATAATGAGATGCCAGGGTAGCTTTGCTACTGGTGTATAGGCAGAAAGTTCACTGAGAAAGTGTGGGGAGCAGGGACTCTCCTCCACCCCATGGAGGGCATGTCTCTTACCAGAGCCTGTATCCTCTGTGAGGGCTGCAGAGCTCTGAGCATCCCCTCCCCTGAGCCTACAGCCTCACACACCCAGGCACGGGGTTCAGAGCCTGTCTGTGAGCCTCTTGCCTGCTCACTCCTCCCCTGTCTTCCCCCATTTCCCTATTGAGGAACGTGCACAGGCTTCTTTTTGCTTCTGTCCCCTTCCTTTGCTACTTTTTTATGCATCATATGCTTTAGTCCTACTTGGATTGTCTCCTCCTTTACCCCTACTTGTCCATGTTTTGAGTTCTTGTTGCTCTGTGCCCCCTGGCAGAAGAGCTGAGTTTGGGATGGGTTCTACCTCAGTACGGTGTCCTCCTCCTCCCTGCTTCCCCTTCCCAAGGCTGAGGGGCAGAGGAGGAGATGGGAGTAGCACACTCCCGCGTTAACAGGGCGCTGCCAGGGAAGACACAGTTGGTTGTCCAAAGTCTGGACCAATGCTTTACAAGCCACCTGGGCCCCTGCCCTCCCACCTGCTGGGAGCTCTGGCTCCCTGTTGTCCCCAGGGGCTGTGCCTGTCTCTTCCCAGGTCTCTTTGGGACCCAGGTTTGGGAGGGAGCTTCTGCTGTCTGGCACAGTCTGCTCTGCAACCTCCTTTAGACCTCCGTCTTTGTCCTTTCTCAACGTTCTGTCCTCCATCTAACTGAAAGAGAAGACATGCTGAGGTCCTCATGTCTGGGGTGGGGTGGGGGGGCTGGGTGAGGGTTGTGAGCTGGGAGTGGGGAGGGGGAAATAAATAAATAAAACAAAGAAAGCTTAAGTTCTGTCCGAGGTGGTTGCGTGAGTCCTCTGTGTGGCCAGGGTGGATTCTTCCCTGTGCCCTGTCTTCACGCTTTGCCACAAGTTCCACAGCAGCGAGACTTGAACTGGCTGAGTTGGCAGAGTTTCAGCTGTTTCACCTTCTCGCAGTACCTGGTGGTATCTCTGCACTCCACTGGGTGGGGAAAGGGGACAGAAAGGAAACATGAAACAGAGGCTGATGGTTGTGGCCAAGTGGGTGCTTCCTGGGGTCTGCTTTGGGCACTGGACCCCTGTTCTGGAGGGGCCACTGCTGTCCGGCACCTCTGGGCCAACCTTGCTCTGGTCGGGCTCAGCCACTTGCCCCGCAGGCTGCCAACAGGCCGCGGCTGCTGGCCAAATGCTGGGGCCCAGCCCAGGGCTGCTTGCTGCCTTTCTGATAGCTCCTCTCCTTCTTGTGGGTGTTTGTCTACTCCCTCTCTTTAGGAAAGCCTCACCTCTTAGGCAAGCTTGCTTTTTCCCATGGTATTTTAGCAAGCTACTCTCCTTTTCGAGCTGGTTCCCAGAAGGACTACATTCTGCTCCACTTTGAGGTAGTGTGCAAGTAAGGCCCTGGTTGATGGCCTCATTCTCTGGAATGTTAGCCTTCCTTACCCTGTGAAACTTTGTTTTCTTGTATTCTCCACCTAAGTCTTTCTGCTTCTCCCTCCCCGCAACCAGGCCTGACCAGAGCACCATGGCGGTGTTCTAATTCAGTATTGGCACAGACTAGATGGTTCTTCAGTATTGGTGCTGATTTGGGTTGTGGAATCTGTGATTGACATAGTCTGAACTACTTTCACTGAACATTGGTACTGAGTGTGGGGAGCTCCTGTCACAAAGATGGGTCAGCACCACACAGGAGAACAAAGATCCTCTCTCCCCAGTGCGGAGACAGCGACAGGGGACAATCTGCCTCCAGGGAACCTGCCTCCGCAGTGGGATTCTGATGCTCAGCGAGGCCCTGTTGGGGGAAAACACTGAGACATTTAAAATTTTCTTCTTTTTTGCCTCATGCTTTGTCTTATTCCTTGTGGGGAAGCACCTCCAATTTGTTTTGGGCCCACAGGAAGTAAAAATAGATTCCCACCCAACTGGGATACAAATGCTGGTGTTGGGTTGAGGAGGATCAGACCTGTGGGAGGAGGGAGTGAATGAGTATCAGATCACAAAGGCAGGGCTTCCTGTCTAGTCCAGTTGTTTGTTGCTCATGGGGCTGTGGGTGGGGGCGGGGAGGGAAGCAGTCAACAGGTCCTTGTTCTGTGAGAAGTAGAGCTTTGATGGATGCAGGGCCGACTGAGAAGAAAGCACTCTGCGTGCCGCTTTATTATAAATAGTGCTTTCTCTGTAGTAGCCTGGCCCTCAAGAGCCACTGTTTAATTGTCTCCTGTGGGCACCAGTGAAATGACTGCAGGTGAGCTGGAGGCTGATTTCATCTGGCACTTGGCCAACAGCACTTAGCTCTTTCAGGGCCAGGATGGAGCCCTTAGGGCACACCCAGCCATCCTTCATGGCCTGAATATGTACACACACATCCTTGCACACATCTTTGCTTGCATGCATGCACCCATGCACCCCTCTGAACATACCTAACTCTGGCCTCAGCTCACAATCCTTGGGAAACCTGCTCTAATGCCCTATGCTCAGGCTCAGGCACTGCCCTCTGTACCCGATGCCCTGTGGAGAATTTGCAGAAGGCTCTTTGGGGTTGGAACATACTGTTTTCACATGGGGTGATGTTGCAGCGCTGCCAGTTGGCAGGCCGGGGCCCCCAGGAGCACAGGTGCTCAGGTACTGCCTTGCTGGTGCGGGCATGCACACACTCCACACGCCGAGACTGGAAGCCATAGTTGCCGCAGGTCGCTGTGCACAGGGTCCACAGGCTGACCCTCCAGTGTACGCTGCAGGCTTCTGACCAGCAGTTCTGGGTACTCACAGGCCTTCAGGAGAAGGGTGGCAGAGTTAGGTTAGAATCTGTCTCTGGAGGGGCCAGATCAGGGGGACAGATGTGAAAATGCTGCAAACCCAAGAATCTTGGGCAACTCAATACCTTCCAGACCTGGTTTCTGATCTCTGCTCTGTTACTGAATAGCTGTAAGATCTCAGAAGGATACTTCCTCTGTCTGGGCCTTTGCTCATCTCTACAAACCTGCAGGATCAGAGAATGAGCTCTACCCATGGTGGAGGCTGGCAGAGGCAGAACCTGGAGCCAGTCTCGGGATGGCGCCTTAGGTGGGGGTGGTGAGCCCTCACCCCTAGCAGAAATCTACAAGGAGGTATGACAGGAAACGGAGGCTATATAGGAATGATAGGTAGAGACCCAGGGATACAGGTACTCATCTTGGCATAATTTCTAGAGGGAGGTCAATAAGAATAAGGGGCTGGTGGAGCCCTTGAGATGTGGTGGCTCTGGTGGCCATGCTATGGACCTCACTTCCTGCCCACCCTGGGGCTAGTGCAGGTCTCTGTGGTATTAGCCTTCCCTCAGAGGAACATCACCCCATGTGCTCTTCATCTCTAAGAGAGGAAAGCCCAGCTGTGTTCATTCGGCAAGCACAACGCCAGTACTGAGTCTTCTACCTCTGAGGTGGCCAGTAGCCTGGGGAGAACAGAGGTGAAAGGGCAGGGCATTTGACCCCCAGGGCTGTGGGAGATTGGAGGAGAAACATTCACTCACCACCATCTCTCTGTGCTTTGACATAGACTGAGGAAAGGGGTCCACGATTTTCTCTTACCTTGGAAGGGCACTGCACTGCTCTGATGGTAAGGTGATGCCATCCCGTGTCTGGCAGAAGACTTGTCTGTGTTGCACAGCTAGGCGAGGCCCAATGCAAGGCCCATTGCACTGGGAAGCAGAAAAAGGTGATGTAAGTCAAGTTGAGAGAGAGGCTGCAATGCTTAGGCTGCACTGGACACATGTGCAGAGTCTTGTTTGAGGCTTTTAGATCATTCATCTTGCCCCTCTGGGTCAACTAAAGGACATTCAATGGCATGTTTTCTTTGTGCCACAGTGAAATGGTTAGTTTTCTTGTGGTCTGAGTATTCTATTAGGATGCTGAACAAAATCAGACTTAGCTGTAGTTAGTATAGTTAGTCTCTGCTTACATTCTCTTGATATGTGCTCATGGAGATGGTTAACCTTTTCCTACAGTTCACAGAGTCAGACTCTATCGCATTAATACCCTTAACAACGGTGTCTGTAAAATACAAAAGCGGCAGGCCCTTAGCCTACATTTGCTATTTGAGTAAGAGGATAGATATCCCTTGGAAGTCACTTTAAAACAAAAGTCCTTAACCTGGGGAGTCTTTGGACTCCCTAGGGGTTCATGGGGGAGCTGTTAAAATTATAAGCAGAAACCTTCTGTTTATTGACATTTTTCTAGCAAGAGGCTCCATCTTTTATCAGATACGCAAAGGATTGCAAAGTTTAAGAACCACTATGGGAGAAGGATTTAAGGTAAAAGTAATCCTCTTAGGCCAGGTAACTATGCCCAAAGCCAGTTACTGCTCCTCCTGCTGTAGCCGAGTATACCAAAGTCTTGTCAATATCATCTGTTTGTCTGACCAAGTGATGCTAGAGAGAACTCAGAAAATAAAGAGATGATTTCTGAAGGGTCCAGTGTGATACTATTGTTCACAAAGGTACAGGAGGGTTAGGGAAAAATGCCCCTTGACACCACCAGTGGGGGTTTTTGTTTAAATGTGAAAAAACATACATGCATAATTTGTTAAAATTTACCATTTTAAGTATTGTTATGTGTACAATTAGTGGCATTAAGTACATTCATATTGTTGTACACCATCATCACTATCTCTAGAACGTTTTCATCATCT
>NW_011888890.1:4844487-4850545 GCF_000151845.1 Pteropus vampyrus | reverse complement strand
ATTTGCATCTTCCTAATTACTAGTGATTCTGAACATCTTTTCATTTGTGTATTGGCCATTTGTACATCTTCTTTGGAGAAATGTCTATTCAAGGCTTTGTTTTGTTGTTGGCTTGTAGTTGTCTATATATTCAGGATATTAATGCTTTATCAGATTTATGATTTACAAATATAGTTGGTCCTGGAACAACACAAGTTTGAACTGTGCAGGATCCATTTATGCACCGATTTTTTTTCAGTAAATACCTGTAGTGTTTCTGATATGCAGTTGAGAGTCTATGGATATAGAGGACCAAATATATGCATTGATCTATGCTATTTTTATGGGAGAATTGAGCATCTGTGGATTTAGGTAACCATTACCCTGTGGATACTAAGGGATAACTTAAGTTTTTGCAGAGTCAAAAGTTATACACAGATTTTCAATTGCATGGGGGTTAGGTACTCTTATCTCTGGTGTTATTCAAGGGCCAACTGTATTTTTTCCCAATTTGTGTGTTGCCTTTTTTACTTTGTTGATAGTGTCCTTTGATGGAGAAAAGCTTTCATTTTGATGATATCAGTTATCTAATTTTTCTTTTGTTACCTGTGCTTTTAGTGTCACAGTCAAGAAATCATGTCCAAATCCATGATGGAGCTTCCCCACTATGTTTTCTGCTAAGAGTTATTTACTTTTAACTCTCATGTTTAAGTCTTTGATCTATTTGGAATTAATTTTTATAGATGGTGTAAGGTAAGGATCCAATTTCATCCTCTTGTATGTATATGCAAGAGTTTATTTCTGGGCTCTCTGTTCTATTCTATTCCATTGGTCTGTATGTTTTCCTGTATGCCAGTACTACACTGTTTCAGTTACTGTAGCTTTTAGCTTTGTAGTACGTTTGGAAATCAAGAAGTGTGAGACCTGGAACTTTATTCTGCTTTTCCAAGATTGTTTTGGTCATTTGAAATTCCTTAAGATTCCATTTGAATTACAGGATGGATTTTCTGTTCCTGCAAAAAAAGTTGGTATTTTGTTAAAAACTGAATTTGTAGATCAATTTTGAGCAGTATTGATATCTTAAGTTTTCCAGTCCATGAACACCTTTATTTGTCTAATTTATTTTAGCAATGTTTTGTAGTTTTCAGTGTACAAGTCTTTTAGCTCCTTGGTTAAGTTTATTCCTAAGTATTATTTTTGGTGCTACTATAAATTGAATTGTTTAAAATTTCAGATTGTTCCCAATTTGTATATAGAAATGCAACTGATTTTTATGTATTGATTTTGTACCCTGCACTTTTATTGAATTTGTTTATTATCTCTAAGATATTTTTGTTGTTGTTACTAGGATTTTTGGGCTTTTATATATGAGATCATACCATCTATGAACAGAGACAATTTTATTTCTTCCTCTCTAACTTGGATGGCTTCACTTTTCTTTTTCTTGCCTAATGCTCTGAACTTCCAATACTATACTGAATGAAAGTAGAGGACATTGCATTCTTTTCTTGTTCTTCATCCTAGGGGAAAAGTTTTCCATTTTCACCATTGAGTATGTTGTTAGCTGTGGGTTTTTATATATGGTCTTTATTATTTTGAGGTGATTTCTTTTGATCCTAGTTTGTTGAGTGTTTTTATCATTAAGGGGTGTTGAATTTTCTCAAATGATATTTCTATATTGCTTGAGATGACCGTGTTCTGCACCCCCCCATTCTGATAATGTGGTATATTACAGCGATTGATTTTCATATGTCAAACCAACCTTACATTCTGAGAATAAATCTTGCATGTTCATGGTGTATAATCCTTTTGAATATGCCATTAATTTGGTTTGCTAGTATTTGTTGAGAATTTTGGCATCAATATTTAGAAGGAAATATTGGTCTTTAGTGTTCTTGTAATTTCCTTTTCTGGCATTGGTATCAGGGTAATGCTGGCTTCATAGAATGAGTTAGGGAGTATTAGGGTTCCCTCCCCATCAACTTTTAAGAATTGGAGAAAGACTGGCATAAAATCTTTAAATATTGGGTAGAATTCATCAGTGAGGCCATTTGATCCAGGGCTTTTCTTTGTTGAGAGTTCTCTTTGATTACTAATTCAATCTCCTTACTAGTTTTAGGTATATTTTTATTTTTTCATGATTTGGTCTTGGTGGGTCGTGTGATTCTAAGAATTTGTTTATTACATCTAGGTTATCCAATTTGTTGGTATATATTTGTTCATAGTATTCTCATATAATCTTTTTATTTCTATAAAATCAGTAATGTTACCATTTTCATTTCAGATTTTAATAGTCTTTTTTTTCTTAGTCAATGTAGCTAAAAGTTAGTCTGTCCAACTTTTGGTTTTGTTCATTTTTCTCTACTAATTCTCTTTTTTTTCCTCGGTGGATATTACATCCTTTCTGCCACTAGAGGGAAATGTCAACTTTTTTTTTTTTTTTTTAATTTCCTTAAGGATTGTTGATTTTGAGATTTTCCTTTTTTTTTTGTATTTGAATCAAAATAATATATGTTTTTTTTCTTAAAATTTTATGATTAGTTTCAAGTATACAGTTCATTGGTTAGACATTTATATAGTTTATGAAACAACCCCCCTGATTACTCTTTCCTCTGGCTCTACAGCTAGCCATTACATTAATGCTGACTGCATTCCCTATGCCATGCTCCCCATCTCTGTGACCTTCAATCAACTTCTAATTTGTATTACTATAACCCTTCACCCTTTTTCCCAGTCCCCCAACACTCCTCCCTTCTGGCTGTCACCAGATTGTCCTTTAGATTTGTGAGTCTGTTTTTGATTAATTATTTTTGTTGTTCTTTAGATTCCACATTTAAGTGTAATCATATGGTATTTATCTTTCTCCGACTGACTTATTTCACTCAGCATATTAACCTCTAGGTCCATCCATGTCATTGCGAATGGTAGGATTTTGTTTTTTTTTTTTAATGCCTGAGTAATATTCCATTGTATATATGAACCATAACATACTTATGAATTTTCTGTTTTCCTTCTGCTACTAACTTCTAGTTTCACCCATTGTAGTGAAAAGATACATTGTATAATTTCATTCTTTTAAAATGTACTGACTTGTTTCATGGTCTAACATGTAGTTTATCCTGGAGAATGTTCAATGTACACTTGAGAAAAATGTGTATTCTGCTGTTGTTAGGTGGAGTGTTCTGAATATGTATTTTTTTCTATAGTGTTGTTAAATTCCTCTATTTTTAAATTGATCTTTTGATTCTATGCATTATCAAAAATAGGGTATTTACGTGTCTAACTATTGTAGAACTGTCTAGTTCTCGTTTTAGTTCCATCAGTGTTTGAATAATGTCTTTTAGAGCTTTAATTTTTTATGGATACGCCCATCCCTCAATTTATGCAGATTATCCATTCCATATCTTTTTTTTTTTTTACGAAGAAGAAAACTGTAAAAAGAGCCCACCAGTACGAAAAAAATACTAAATAGGCCAATATAAGTCATAAAAATATTTATTTCACACATTTTCACAAAAAAATGCTAATGAAAATTCAGAAAAACCAAATAAATTTTATTCTCTGTTGGTGGCTATACTATGATCTAAAGCAATCAACCTTCTCTTTTTACTTGGCAGAAAGTCTCTATCTTTATTGCTTGAAATATTTGAAAGTTTATAAAACCAATCCCAAAAAGCATCAGTAGTCACCCATGCTTTATTTGCCATCCAATGGATGGGAAGATCATTAATAATTGTGTATTAGTAAATATTAGTTCTTTGTTCATTGCCGAGTTAAGCTATTGATTTTTAGAAAGAATAATTGCCAATAATGGAAATGAAAAAGAACCGTGTAAAATGAGACTGCGTAATGGAAGCTGTGTATAAAAAGTCCGTGTAAATCGGGGTAATAATTAATGTGTATAAAAAACTCATAAAAATACTACATAAGTCAAGGGATGGGTGTATATGTTAATAATTGTTATATTTTCTTGGTACATTAAACCTTTTACCAATATATAATTTCCTTTTCTGTCTCTTGTAACAATAATAATTTAAAATTTGGTATTTATCCAGCTTTCTTTCGGCTACTATTTTTGCATGGAATATCTTTTTTTTTTCCCATCCTTTCACTTTCAATCTTTTTGAGTCTTTAGATCTAAAGTGAATCTCATAGATAACTTAGAATCAGATTTTTTCAAACCTATTATGCCAACCTACCCCTTTTGATTGGGAATTTTTTTTCTGTTTACATTGAATTACTGATAAGGAAGGACTTCTGCCACTTTGTTTTGCTTTCCTCCTCTATTCCCTCCATTACTGTCTTCTTTTGTATTTAGTTGATTTTCTGTAGTGACATGTTTTGATTCCTTTCCATTTCTTTCTGAATATAGTTTATAGCTATTTAGTTTGTAGTTACCATTGGGATTACATATAACATACTATAATTATAAGAATCTAATTTGAATTGATTCCTACTTAATTTCAATCACATACAAAAACTTTACTCCTATACAGCTGTGCACCCTCCACACACTTTGTTAATAATGTAAAAATTACATCTTTATACATTATATATACACTAACAGATTTATAATTTTTAAGGCATTTGTCATTTAAATCTTTTAGAAAATTCAAGTGGAGTTACAAACCAGAATTGCAAAACTGATTTTTTTTTTTTTTTTGTTTTTTTTTTTTGCCCATGTATTTACATATACTGGAGATCTTTATAGCTTCATATTGCTTTCATGTTTCTGGTAGTCAGGTATAAAGGTAATGAGCTTCCTCACTTTTTATCTGGGAATATTTTAATTTCTCCTTCATTTTTTTGAAGGAAAGCTTTGCTAGATATAGAATTTTAAGTTAATAGTTTTCTTTTTTCAGCACTTTAAAGATATAATTACACTGCCTTTTGTTCTGCAAAGTTTCTGCTAAGAAACAAGCTGCTAATCTTAATGAGGATCCCTTGTACCAGACAAGTCTTTTCGGTCTTGCTCATTTGAAGATTTTCTTTATGATGATTTGATTATGTGTCTTGGTGAGGTTCTCGCTGATGTTATTCTACTTGGAGTTTGCTGAACATTTTAGATTTATGGATTCATGTCTTTCATCAAATTCAGGAAGTTTCTGGCCATTATTTTTTCATGTAATCTTTCTGCCCCTTTCTATCTTTCTGGGACTCCCACAATGTATATGTTGGTCCCATTTTCTTCATTTGGCTTCTTTGACTTGATAATTGTTTCTTCTGTCTGCTTAAACCTGCTGTTGAACTCCTCTAGTGAAATTTTCACTACAGATATTGTATTTTTCAGCTCCAAAATTTCTATTTCGTTGTTGGTATTATCACTTTTTATAGTTATAGTTGACAAACAATATTATGTTAGTTTCAGGTGTACAATATAGTGATTCAACATTTACATTCCTTATGATGTGATCACCACAGTAAGTCTAGTTACCGTCTATAAACATACAACTTTATTAAGATAATATTGAATATTTTCACTATGCGCTGCATTACATTTCCATGATTTATTTTTTTAAATAACTGGAGATTTGTACCTCTTACTCCCTTCATCTTTGTCACACCCCCACCCCTTCCCCTCTGGCAACCATCAGTTCTAGGGGTACCTAGGGGTATTTTTTTTTTTTTTTTAGATTCCACATACAGGTAAAATCATACAGTAATTGTCTTTCTCTGTTTGATAATACCTTCTACGTTCATATATGTTATTACGAATAGCAACATTTCATTTTTCTATGGCTGAACAATATTCTATTGTGTGCATATACATACATATCTCATATCTTCTGTATCCATTCATTTATCGATGGGCACCTAGGTTTCTTCCATATCTCGGCTATGGTAGATACTGCTGCAATGAACATAGGGTTGCATATATCTTTTTGAGTTAATGTGTGTATGTTTTTGAATAAATACCTAGAAGTGGAATTGCTGGGTCATATGGTCATTCGATTTTTGGAGGAACCTGTTCTTCATAGTGGCTGCACCAATTTACAATCCCATTGACTCGAAATAAGAGGGTTTTCTTTTATACACATCCTCGCCAAGACGTGCTATTTGTTGACTTTTTGGTAACAGT
>NW_011888890.1:4843228-4844437 GCF_000151845.1 Pteropus vampyrus | reverse complement strand
AGTGGAATTGCTGGGTCATATGGTCATTCGATTTTTGGAGGAACCTGTTCTTCATAGTGGCTGCACCAATTTACAATCCCATTGACTCGAAATAAGAGGGTTTTCTTTTATACACATCCTCGCCAAGACGTGCTATTTGTTGACTTTTTGGTAACAGTCATTCTTAAGGTGTGAAGGGATATCTCGTGGTTTTGATTTGCATTTCCCTGATGATTAGTGATAGTGAACATTTTTTCAGTCTGTTAGCCATCTTTTTTTTTTGATGTTGAGTTGTGTGAATTTCTTATATATATATTTTGTATATTAACCCCTAATTGGATATATCATTTATGAAAATCTTCTCCCATTCAGTAGGTTGTGTTTTCATTTTGATAGTTTCCTTCACCATGCAAAACCTTTTTAGTTTGATGTAGTCCCATTTGTTTATTTTGTTGCTCCTGTATGAGATGATAGATCCGGGAAAGCATTGTTAAGGCTGATGTCAAAGAGTTTACTGCCTCTGTTTTGGGAGTTCTATGGTTTCAGGCCTTATACTTAAGACTTTGTATCTTTCCAGTTTTTCCAACATCATTTATTGATGAGATTGTCTTTTCTCTATTATATATTCCTGCCTCTTTTGTCATAGATTGACCATATAAACATGGGTTAATTACTGGGCATTCTGTTGTGTTCCATTGATTTATGTGTCTGTTTTTATGCCAGTACTATACTGTTTTACTATAGCTTTGTAGTATAGTTTGAAATTGAGGGGTGTGATACTACTAGTTTTGTTGTTCTTTTTCAAAATTGCTTTGGCTATTTGGGATCTTTGGTGGTTACATATAAATCTTAGGATTATTCTGGGTGTGTGAAAAATACCATTGGGAAATTCTCATTTTATTCATATATAATTTTTCTGATTTCCTTTAGCTCCCTGAGCATATTTAAGACAGTTGTTTTAAAGTCTTTGTCTAAGACATCTGATGCCCTGTTTCTTCAGGTATGATTTCTGCCACATTGCTTTCTTCTTTGAATGGGCCATGTTTCCTATTTCTTTGTATGGCTTATGATTTATTTTGGAATTGGGCATTTTAGAAAACAGTCCTCTTTCCCAGTCTTTGTATACTGTCTCTGTACTCCTTCACTGATTAGCTGGGTGTTCTCTGAACTTAGAAATCAGCCTTAGAGGAAAGATTTAAAGTCTTCTCGGTTCTTTTCTGCGCCTATAGC
>NW_011888890.1:4837440-4842203 GCF_000151845.1 Pteropus vampyrus | reverse complement strand
ACTCCTTCACTGATTAGCTGGGTGTTCTCTGAACTTAGAAATCAGCCTTAGAGGAAAGATTTAAAGTCTTCTCGGTTCTTTTCTGCGCCTATAGCTTTCCTAGACCTTAGTTTCCCAAGGTCTCGCCCCACACTCTTCTATGATCTATTGTATGTCTCCATCTGTAGTTCCTTGCTCCAGGTGTCTGCAGTCCCTCTGAAGTTTTCACAAGCAGTGGCTGCCACTTGAGATAGAGACCAGTTTTTCAGAGCTCCTATAAGGTTAGTTCGGCCAGTTTCTGCTCGTTTTTTGATGTTTCCATGGGGGAATGAGGACTTTGAGCTTCCTGGTCTGCCATTTTGCTAATGTCACTCGACCACAACTGAGTATTCTTAAAAGAGTGATTTGACTTCAGCCAATTACCTGAAATTACACTGCAATTTCCCTTCACAAAATCACCAGTGAATGTCCATCTGTCAGGTTCCACTGAGTGCGTCCCTATGCTTTGTCTGTTTTATTCTTTCTGGAAACAACTCCTTTGTTGCTCTCTGAATACACTTTCTAAATTTTTCCCTACCCATTGGATTATCTTCCCCTGTCTTCTTCCTATAGCTTAGTGTCCCCTAAGGTTCTTTCCTGTGCCTTTTCATCTCATGTTTTCCCTTGGGTTTTGACTCCCAGCCATCACCTATCTGCTGATGGCTTTCAATCTGATAGTGTTTAGCATGGCTCTCTTTTAGTTCCAGAGCTCTCCATCCAACTGCTCACTGAACATGTCTACATCTCATGCTAAACATTTCCAAAACAATTTCTGTATTCCTCCTCAGTTGTTCAGTCCATAAACCCAAGAGTCATCTTAGCTTCCTCCTTGTCTCTCAAGGGATCACTAAAATAGTGACTCTTCTCTACTGCCTTCATTTCGATCAGCAAGTTTCTTACCTAGATTAGGTTTCTCTTGATCCAGTCTTGTCACTTCTAAATTATTATGTTGCTGATAGAATAAAGTGTAATGCTGATTGTGACATTTCTACTTAAAACTATTTCTAGGTATCCCACCCCCAGAGCAGAGTGGAATTCATAATAAAATCCAAACTCTTTGTATAGAATACAAGACTCTTCACGATCTGACACCTGTTTTCCAACCACATTACTATTTCTACCTCTCACTGAATTCTCTTGCAAATGTCCTGGGGCTGCTTTTGCTTTCATTCCTGCTTCCCAGCCAACACAAGTGCATGCTGAATTAAAGGAAGTTGAATTATTATTATATGAAACTAGGTTGTTAGAGAATAGGGTCTTAGTTCTACTTAGACTAAAATCAGGTTTTTGAAGAGTTAGGCAGATGAAAGAACAGATCTTTGATACTATGCCCAAAGGATTTTCTTGTTAGAAACTATTACTATCTTCATTCTTAGAGGAGTAGAATGTAGAGGAGTGGCAGGCATCTATAATTTGAAGCACATTTCAACACTACTGCCAATAAAAACAGGACTGTGAGATTAAGCAGTTCTCTAATGCCTTGCTAATATTTAAAATATGATCCTTAGACTAGTAGCATTGGCATCACCTGAGAGTGCCTGGAAATTCAGGAAGGGTCAATATAACTGACCTGAAAAATACACCAGAAGGTTTCAACAACAGACTAGATGAAGAAAGGATCAGCAAACCTCAAAGACATGGCAGTGGAACTCACTCAGAGAGCAGAAGAATGAAAAAAACACAGCTGAAAGAATTTATGAAACAACATCATGTGGACCAACAACTGCATTAGAGGAGGTCCCAGGAGTAGGAGAGAAAGAAAGAGGTTGAAAACTTCCTTGACCAGAAGGAAACATATCTAGATCTAGGAAGCAACAAGAGAAAAACAACTTGTTATATACAAGGGAAACCACATAAAAACCACAAAACTTTGCAGGCTAGAAAGGAATGGCACAATATATATTCAAAATGCTAAAAGAAGAAACTTCCAACCAAGAATGCCTGACAAAGTTATTATTCAGGATGGAAGGAAAGAGTTTTCCACACAAGCTAAAGGAGTTGTTCATCACTAAACCAAACCTTACAAGGAATATTAAAGTGACTTTTTTAAGGCGAAAAGAAAGAGTGCTAATTAGCAATAAGAAAACATGAAAGTATAAATATCACTGGTAAAGGTAAATATATAGAAAAAGTAGTGGATTAATCAGTCATTAAGCTAATATGAAGGTTAAAAGACAAAGGTAGTAACTATATAATAATTAAGGAATAGCTAGGCTAAAAAGATGTAAAACTTGTGTGTGGAGGGGAAGAAAAAATGTTGACTGCATTCTAAAGCTCTACTTGTATAAATGTGTTATTATATGTAATCCTCATGGTAACCACAAATCAAGCACCTATAATAGATACAGAAAATATAAAGAGAAAGGAATCTAAGCACACCAATAAAGTCATTGAACCACAGAGAGCGCAAGAAGAAACAGTGGCTAAAAATACAAGACTCATCGATATGGTGCTATAGAGACTTCAGATATAAAGACACAGACAGACTGACAATGAAAGGATGGAAAAAGGTATTCCATGCAAATGGAACCAAAAGAAAACAGGTGGCAGCTATACTTATTAGTCTTTGTTTTAGTCGACTTTGTCTGACAAAGAAAGGCATTACATAATGATAAAGGGGTCAATCCAACAAGAGAATATAACATTTGTAAATATTTATGCACCTAACATGGGAGTACCTAAATATATAAAACAAATATTAACAGACCGAAAGGGCGAAAAGAACAGCATATCGATAATAGAGGAGATTAATTACTTCAATGGATAGATCAGACACAAAATCACTAAAGATCTTCTGGCCTTAAATAACACATTAGATCAGATGGACTTACCCAAATATATACAGAAAGGCCATCCAAAGCAACAGCATACACATTCTTCAGGATAGATCACAGGTGAGGCCAAGTCTTAATAAACAAGTCTTAATAAATTTAAGAAGATTGAAATCATATCAAGCATCTTTTCCAACCACAATGGTATGGAACTAGAAATCAATTAGAAGAAAACTGGAAAATTCACAAATATATGGAGATTAAATGACACATTAGAGAACAGTCAATGAATGGGTCAAAATCGAAATTTAAAAAAAACCTTGAAACAAATGACAATGAAAATATAACATTCTAAAACTTATGGAATGTAGCAAAAGCAATTCTAAAAGGAAAATTCATAGCAATAAATGCCTACATTAAGAAACAAGAAAAAAATACAAATAAAGCCTAAAGTTAGAGTGGAAGGAAAAAAATAGCAAAGAGCAGAGCAAAAATATATGAAATAGAGACGCAAAAGGAAATAGAAAGGAACAATAAAACCAAGAGCTGGTTCTTTGAAAAAACAAAATGGACAAACCTTTAGCTAGACTCACAAAGAAAAAGAGAGAAAGCACTCAAAATCAGAAATGAAAGAGATGTTACAATTGATACCAAATACAAAAGATCATAAGAGACTACAGTGAATAATTATATGCCAACAAACTAGACCACCTAGAAGAAACAGATAAATTCCTACCAAGATTGAATCATGGGTAGAAAATCTGAACAGATTGATTACTAGTAGATTGAATCTAATTTAAAATCTTTCAACAAACAAAAGTACAGGGCCAGAAGGTTTCATAGGTGAATTCTACCAAATATTTTAAAAGAATATCAATCTTTGTCAAATGCTTCCAAACACATTTGAGTCCAGCATTACCCTGATACCAAAACCAGACAAGGACAACATAAGAAAATTATAGGCCAATATCCCTAATGAACACAGATGTAAACATCCTCAACAAAATATTAGGAAACTGAATTCAATGCTGCATTAAAAGGACCATACATCGTGACCAAATGGGAATTATTCCAGAGATGCAAGGATGGTTTTTAAACATCCCCATATCTATCAACGTGACACATCATATTAACCAAATGAAGGATGCAAATCATATGATCATCTCAGTCGATGCAGAAAAAGTATTTGACAAAATTCAACATCCCATTCATGATAAAAAAAACTCCCAACATAGTAAAGGCCATATATGACAAGCCCACAGCTAACATCATATTCAACAGTGAAGAGCTGAAAGCTTTTCCTCTGACATCAGAAACTAGATAAAGATGTCCACTCTTACCACTTTTATCATCATAGTATTAGAACTCCTAGCCAAATCAACTAGTCAGGAAAAAGAAATAAAAGGCATTCAAATTGGAAAGAAGTAAAACTGTCACTATTTGTATATGATATTATATATAGAAAACCCTAAAGGCTCCACCAAAATACAGCATAAACAAACTAAGCTGCAGGATACAAAATCAATATACAGAAATCTGTTGCATTTCTATACACTAATAACAAACCATCAGCAAGAAAAATTAAGAAAATAATCTTATTTACAACTGTATGAAAAACAAGAAAATATCTGGGAATAAATTTAATGAAGGTGGTGAAAGACTTTACACTGAAAACTATACAATGTAAATAAAAGAAATTGAGGAAAACACACATAAATGGAAAGATATTCCATGCTCATGGATTTGAAAAATATTATTAAAATAAAATGTCCACACTATTCAAAGCAATCTTTAGATTCAGTACAATTCCTATCAAAACTACAATGGTATTTTTCAAAGAAATAGAACAATCCTAAAATTTATATGGAACTAAAAAAGACCCCAAATAACCAAAGAAGCCTTGAGAAAGAACAAAAAAGCTGGAAGCATCACACTCTGATTTCAACTGTATAACAAAGCTGTAGTAATCAACAC
>NW_011888890.1:4824399-4836608 GCF_000151845.1 Pteropus vampyrus | reverse complement strand
GAATTAATGGATAAAGAAAATGTGATAGACACACATACAGGAATATTACTCAGCCATAAAAAAGAATGACATCTTGCCATTTGCAACATCTTGTATGGACCTTGAGGGAATTATGCTAAGTGAAACAAGCCAGACAGAGACAACTACTGTATGATCTCCATTATATGTAGAATCTAAAAAAACAACAACAAAAAAACCAACCCCGAAAAAACAAAACAGATAACAGAGTACAGAGGTGAGGGTTCGGGGGTGAGCAAAATCAGTGACGGGGGTCAACAATTACAAACTTCCAGTTGTAAAATAAATCCATCATAGAAATGTAATGTATGGCATGGTAACTATAGTTAATAATACCATATTGGATATTTGAAAGCTGCTGATATCTTAAAAGTTCTCATCAGAAGGTAAGTTTTTTGTAACTATGTATGGTGACAGATGTTAACTAGACTTACTATGATCATTCCACAATGTATACAAATATTGAAACATTATGTTGTACATCTTAAACTAATGTTACATATCGATTATACCTCAGTAAAAAAGTCAGTATCCAAAGCTCTACTCCAGACCTGCCATATCAGAATTAGCATTGTTAACGAGATCCACAGGTGATTCACATTAAAGCTTGAGACATACTTGCCTAGATGGTTTTAAAAGAAATAAGATGGGAGTGTTTGAGAGGAAGGAAAAGAGAAAGACCTATTTTTCTCTTTTAGGAAAAAAAAATTACTGACAATGATCAATGTGCACTGTATGTCCCCTTGAGTGACCTCAGTGATACAGTGCAGAAACATCTCCCCTGTGTAGCCAGACCTGTTCCCAATTGTAATTTCACAAACTGCCAATAAGTTGAGGGCCTAAAAGCAGAGCTGCCTTGGGTTAAATGAGAGCTATCAGAAGTGGGCTTTTCCAGGTAAGAGAAAGATGGTATGGCCCAGGTGTGTGGGCCAGGGGGAATTCATGCCTTTTTGATTATGAAGCAAATACATTAGGTTGCTGGAAATAAGTGGGGGTTGGTAGAGGTGCTAAAAAGAAGCCTCTGGCCAAATATGTTGATTGGCCAATGTTGAGCATTATCCCATGACTCACCTGGGACATAAATGGCTTATGCGTTACAAGTGAATTCTGTGGCCACATTTCCCCCAAATAACATTTGATCTTCATTAGAGGTAGCCACAGTGCATTAACTAGATAGGAAGTTCCAAGTGATTGTTTTCCAAAGAACACACTTTGGGTTGGGGATGGAGGGACATGAATGAAGCAACATGTAGATAGTCAGTTCCAACAAGTTTTGAGATGCTAACTGCCCAAAAATATTCAGTCACATTAGTTTGTACAGTTACACACAAAAAATTAAGAGCCTTGTCGCTATTTTGGAGTGTCCCAGTTGGCCAAGCTTAATGGTATGGTTCTGACACCAACCAATCAGAAACTACGCCTGACCAATCAGAATGGTCATTCTCCCAAGTAGCCCAGCAACCACATTGGTTGTTCCCACACAGTTGGTGGATACTAGCTGAATATTAGTCCTAGCAGGCAGCTCTTAAATGCTCAGTAGGTCTCCAATAGGTTTGTAACACAGCACATGTATTCTAAAACATTCTAGTGGGTCCAAGATGGTGGTGTAGGTGGATGCTGAGTTCGCCCCCCCTCATCGAATATATATCTATATTTAGAGAAATTCCTCCTAAGAGACAACTGTGACCCAATTGAACAGTTTTTGCAAACAAGCGAGAGAGACCATATAGAGAAGGCTGGGGAACTGAGAGAATTATCTGGAAGCTGAGGGAACAACTGAGAACCAGGGGATCTGGTGACTGCCATTGTTGATGTTTCCCCTGCATGTAGATAATGGGTGAGAGCTCCATCCGGGTTCTCTGGCCGACCTGAAACATGCTGTAGCTTCTCCCCAGCCACCCCTCCTGGAATTAGATCCAGTGGAAACAGGAGGGCGCCACGGCATTCATTCAAGAGGCCCCTCCACCTTGAGACTGATCTAGAAGGTATGGTAAGGTGATGCTTCATATGGAACTAGAAGAACACTGTGGTACCTGCCAACAGGGCTACCCTGTCCAGAGAAAGTGCAGAGATAGTGGGGTGCTACTGTGTGCTCACATGGGGCTGTCCATCCTGGAGAGAGACTGGAGATAGTGGGACACTGCTGCATGTATACATGGGACTGCTCCACTTGAATAAAGTGCAGAGATAGCAAAACTTTGCAGTACACATGGGCGATGCTGTGCCCATATGCAGGGCTGCCCTTCCCAGCGACAGTGCAGAACTAGCAAAGTATGACTGTGTGTGCACACAAGGCTGTCCCACCCGAAGGAAGGGCAGAGCTAGTAGGGCATTGTGAGGCAAGCACAAAGATCAGCCCTGTACAGACCCTGCTCTGACAACAAAGCAATAGGGCACACCAAGCGTGCATTGAGCAGCCTCAGCAACACCAGACAGCTCTACCTGGATTAGAAGGGCAAGGAAGCATGCTCACACCAGGCTGTGCTGCCAGGAACCGATTCTTTCAGAACAGGTGTCACACCAGGCACTGCATGTGACTGCCCCTACTACAACTGGCCTGTCGAAACTATTCAACAGTCTACGCAGAGACCTCTTTTTCAACTCAGGAACAAATACAGAAAGTCAAACAAAATGGAGAGACAGAAGAATATGCCTCAAATGAAGAAACAAGAAAAAACTCCAGAGAAAAACCCTATTAGAACAGGGATAAGTAATATGCCTGATAAAGAATTCAAATAAATGGTCATGAGGATGCTCAACAAACTTTAGAGTAGAATCGGAGAACTCAGAGAGCACTTCAACAAAGAGATCGAAAAATGTAGTAAGAGATGAAGAATGCCATAACTGAAATTAAGTATACATTAGAAGGAATTGACAACAGATTAGTTAATATAAAAGAATGGATTGATGACTTGGAAGACAGAAGGGTGGAAATCACCCAATCTGAGCAAAATGAAAAATAATTTAAAAAAATGAGGATCGTATAAGAGATATCTGGGATAACATCAAACATTCTAACATTTGCATTATAGGGATTCCAGAAGAAGAAAAAGAGAGAGAAAGGGGCGGAAAAAATATTTGAAGAAATAATGGCTGAAAACTTTACTAATTTGGGGACATCCAGGTCCAGGAAGTACAGAGAGTTCCAAACAAGATGAACCCAAGAAACCCACACCAAGACATAGTCTAATTAAAATGGCAAAAGTTAAGGATAAAGAGACCATCTTAAAGGCAGCAAGAATGAATGAATAAGTCACATACAAGGGAAGCCCCGTAAGGCTATCGGCTGATTTCTCAGGCCAGAAGGGAGTAGCGGGAAATATTTAAAGTGCTGAAAGAAAGGAACCTACAACCTAGAATTGTATATCTGACAAGGCCATCATTCAGAACTGAAGGAGAGAGAGTTTTCCAGACAAACAGAAACTAAAGGAGTTCACATCAACTAAACCAGCCTTCCAAGAAATGTCAAAGGGTCGTCTTTTTTCAAAAAAGGAAAGACCATAACCAGAAATAAGAAAATACATGAAAGAAAAGAATCTACTGCTAAAGACAAATGTAAAATAATCACAGTGAATCAAGCACTTAAAAAGCTAATATGAAGGTTAAAAAACAATAGCAAAATTAACTATAAATACAATAAATAATCGGGATACACAAAACAAAAAGATATAAAACATGATGTCAACAACATAAAGAGTGGAGGTGGGAATAAAAATGTAGTCCTTTTAGAATGGAATTGAACTAAAATGTCTATCATTTTAAAATAGACTGCAATGGATATAGATGGATATATATGAACCTCATGGTAACCATAAACCAAAAACATAGAAAAATACTCAAAAAAATGAAGAGAAAGGAATCCAATCAAAACTCTAAAGAAAACCAACAAAGCAAAAGAGATCAAGAGCAGAAGAAAGAGAAGAACAAGAACAACCAAAAATCAATAAAATGGCAACTAGCACATATCTGACAATAATTACTTTAAATATAAATAGACTAAATGTTCCAATCAAAAGACACAGGGTGGCAGAATGGATTAAAAAACATGACCTATCTATATGCTGCCTACAAGAGACTCAGTTTAGATTGAAAGATACTCATAGACTGAAAGTGAAGGGATGGAAAAAGACATTCCATGCAAATAGAAATGAAAAGGAAGCTGGGTAGCAATACTCATACCAGACAAAATAGACTTTAAAACAAAGACTGTAAAAAGAGACAAAGAGAGACCACATAATTTTAAAGGGTCAGTCCAAGGAGAGGATATAACAATTGTAAATACCTATGCATCCATCATAGGAGCACCCAAGTACAGAAAGCAAATGTTAATGGACATAAAGGCAGAAATGAACAGAAATACAATAATAATTGGGCACTTTAATACTCCACTTACCTCAATGGACAGATCATCCAGACAGAAAATTAACAAGGAAATAATGGCCTCAAATGCTGTATTATTTCAGTTTGACTTAACAGACATTTATAGAGCATTTTATGCAAAAACTGCAGATTACACATTTTTCTCAAGTGCACATGGAACATGTTCCAGGACAGATCACATAAGATCCGCATTTTACTTTCCTCCTGTGGCAGTACCTTTAGATTTACCTTTCAAATAAAACCCTCTCACCTGGCCCCAGCTGGAGAAGGCCCATTCCACACAGAGCTGTTGGTTACAGGCCTGAGTGTCTACTGGCCGTTTGGTGAGCTGTGTGCACATCTCGTTGGACACGGGAGTGGAAATTCCAGAGGCTTTCAACTTCTGGCAGGTCACCCGGCGGGTCTGAATGCCTCCCCCACAGCTCCGGGTACAAGCTGACCAGGAGGTCACCATCCACCTGCGGAGAGGAAGAGAAATGAGGGCAGCTGCAAAGGGTCAGGTCTTGGGGAGAGGAACGACGCCGTATGCTCTCAGAAAAAGAGCCCCACACAGCCCCTTGCTCTCACCACACAGCTGCTAATTTGGGGGCCATAGCCCTTTTCTCAGTAGATACTTGGGGTAGAAGGCTGAAAATGGCCCCTCAAAAGAACTCTACATCAAATCCCTGGAGCCTGTGAATGTTACTTTATTTGGACAGAGGGTTTTTGCAGATATAACTAAGGATTTTGAGATGAGATTATTGTACATTGTCTGGGTAGGTCTTAAATGTCATCTCAAGTATTCTTATAAGAGAACAGCAAAGGGTGATTTGATATAGAAGAGGAGGAGACAGTGTGACCAGAGAAGCAGAAGATGGAGTGAGGTGGTCGCAAGCCAAGGGATGCTCGGAGCCATCAAAAGCTGCAAGGGCCAAGGAACAGATTCTCCCTTAGAGCCTTTGGAAGTGGTGCAGCCCTGCTGACACCTCGATTTTGAACTTCTGGGCTCTAAATCTGTGAGAGAATACATTTCTATTGTTTTAAGCTGCCATGTTTGTGGTAATTTGTTACAGCAGCCACAGGAAACAAATTGATTAAAAAGGTGTGTCTCGAAAGAATATTCTGAAGAATAATGCCTCCGCTTGACATTGCCCTCAGAAGCCATGGGCTTGCAGGCGATGGAGAAACAGTCCTTGAGCTAGTTGCACTGCATTGAGGTTCTAGCACTTCCTAATGGCACCCAACTGTGTGGTAGAGAAGAGATGACAGATCCCAGCTTGTGTCACCTCCTGACCCAGGAGGCACTCTGCGTCTCACTTTGGCTAACATTTTGTCTGCTAGTACTCACTCTACTTTGCCTTAACCCATGTCTCATTCGATTTTGTTTAATCTCTCAGGAACATGTACAAGTTCTTCTAGCTTTCTGGAGCAACTTTCTACCTCCATGAGTACAGACCATAGATCTTATACCATGGGCTGAAAGTAGTTGTTCTCAGAATGTTAGGTTCCAACTACACTTTGGATCCTTGGAAGTGAGACTGACCAAGAGAGTGACAAATGGCTTTTCTCAAAAACCGAGCTGTCATCTGAAATCCTTGGTCCATATACAAACATGTAGGGGTTTTCTTTGCATGTTTGTACCCTGGGATGGTTCAAAGAGGAGGGGAAGGGGGACATTTTTGGGGAAATAGTACTAAAAGACTTGGTGCTGTATAGAAAATCTAGAAAAAAAAATTCTCTGGTTTTATTGTCTGAGAAAAAATTTATCTAAATGAAATGGTCCTATCTGGGTCAAAGCGGGACTTCCTACAGCTTTTCAAAAAGATGACCAGGGCAACACTTTTGTGTGCGAAAGCTGCTGAAGTGCCCCAAAAGCCTGGTGGGGAAACCAGTCAAAGGTGAACCTGTGGCCACCTCCTCATCCAGTGGTGTCACATCTGGCTCTCAGGAGAGGCATGTACAGGAACAGAGAGCAAATTCCTCCTGCATCTGGATCTGTGACTGATTTAGTTTGGTGCAACTTCCCTGCGCTATTTGCATGGAGAGAGGACTGTGTGCAGAATTCCAACCCACAGGAGCAGGGCCACTTAAGAAGCAGGCGTGAGGTTTTTGAAGGATCCTGGGGGCATTGAAACCAAAGCAGACACAGCCATTATTTCGTTTGCAGATGTAAATGAGGCTGATTGACTCTGACCATCACCACAGCAAATCAAAAAGTTCCTGGCATGTCCAAGACCTCTTCTTCATTTCACACGGCTTGGCAAGGGCAGTCTTCCAGTCTCTCATATCCCTGGTGAGTGTCAGGCCTGTATTTCAATCAACTTTTATTTCCAAATATACATTTCAGCAATTTTTCAGGAGCTGGGTGCAGGGTTTGAGAGAGGGGAGACATGGGCTATGTTACAGTTCAGGAAGGGTATAAAAGGACATTAATCATTCCCGTGGAAACCTTCCTGTCAGCAAGTCAAACTGCTGATATTAATGAGTGTGTTTCATATTTCATTGAGTCTCTTCTGGTTTCAGCTGCTCCTTATGACTCAGCTGGCAAAACACAAAGTGGTTGCCGAAGTAGTGTATGAAAGTCCTACATAGGTAGAAAGGGGCATTACATGGCCCAGCCAAGTCCCCCAAGACTCAGGGCGCCATGGTGGTGCCAATTCTAAGCCCATTAATTATCCCTCTAGCTACTGCCCGAGCACTGCAGTGGGCGTGCTTAGTGGGACTCACAGCTTCTCAAAGCTGGAGGAAGATGTGACAGGCAGAGACTGTGGGTGTCAGTCTGGCTCTATAAGGGACTCAAATGCAGAGTGTATATCTAACATTGAGGCAACTATAGGAAATGGCGACTTATTTCAACGTTAGCAGGTCGCCACTCTTTGTGGAAAAGAAGAGGATACGATTTCTTCAGGTAAACTGGAGTACTGATTAGCACAGGTATTTTAACTTAGGAGACAGGGATGGGGGTTAGGGTAGAGGCCAGCAATATCCTTCCCCTCAGCACTTCAGCTGCAAACACATTTCTTCTCTTACAGAGAGTCAGTTTCTTACTGCAGAATGGGAGCTATCTCTTGCCAGAGCCTGGGATGCTCCCGCTCCCTGAACAGAGCCTTTCAGGCACTAGGGATGTCCAGGCAGCCCTTAGCTTGCTGAGAGTTGAGGGAACAAAAGGACTGAGGGAGAAGGCTTGTTCTGAGGGATGTTTTCTGCAGGGCGTAGAGGCCTGACAAGCCTGTGCCTGTAGAAGAGAACAGTTCCTTGGAGGGCAGGCCCCCTGACCTGCACTTGGCATCTCTCCCTGCACAGTCTAGACAAGGGCTGGCCACCAACTGGCTAAAAGTCAGGGCCTGTGCTTGCGAGTGGGGAGGCCCGAGCCAGCCTCGGCCACACTTACCGAGAAGGGCAGTCTCTCCGGTTGCAGGCGACGGGCTGAACAGCAGGGCGAATCTTCCCTGCACAGTGAGCAGGGTTGACCTCTGAGCCATTCAGGAGACACCTCAGGCGGGGCTGCTGAACACCCCTGTTACCACAGGAGGCCGAACAGGTTGCCAGTCTGTCCACAGACCACCAGTAATCTGTCACAGGAGGAGGATCAGAGGTGAGAAGCAGAGTATTATTCCCCGTGCTCTGTATTCCTTCTGAGCAGGGCACTGAGGGAGGAGGCGGGTGTGTGGGTGTTATGAATTAGCCTCTGCCCCTCAGTGGTCTCTGTTCCTGGTCTATCAAGACAAGTCGTGTGGTCTCCAGAGGCCTCAGCTAACTCACTACAAAATGAGCATGTTAGTTATTACTTATCAAGTTATTGTGAGGCCTGGATATAATAAAGGTCAAGAACCTAGCCCAGTGCCTGGCACAGAGAGAGAGTACTTAATCAGTTGCTATAGCTCTTACTGTTTTTAAACATACTCCTGAAAGTGCTCTTATTTTTTTTTCTACTGGCTTATCAGAAAGTGACTTTATTTTTCAACAAAGATATAAAAATATCAGAAATACTTAATCATATTTAAAAGTGCAGATTTAAATTAGACTTTGTAGATATTAGTAAAAAACCCCCACCCTATTCTGAGAGTACTCATTTACGTGAGATAGCATGTACTGATGTCTGAGAAAAGCAATTTCTTTGGATTTTCTATCTGGGGGCCTGGGACTCACTGGTAGGAAAGCGGTTAAAAATAACCGTGGGTTGAAAATTGTGAGTGCTTAGTTGCAAAGCTGTATATTACAAATCCTGCAGATAGGCACTGGCTTCTGGTTTTCAGCAGAGAATGGCTGGCTGGCTGGCAAGAAAATGGAACATTTACTTTCCTGTCTGGAAAGCCAAATGGCAGGGAAGGATATTTAAGGGAAAACCCATGTGCTTGGAAATCTCCCTTTTATGTGCTACTTTGGCACAAAAGTCTGTCCTTTACCACAGAATCCTCCATATAGAATATGGATTTTGCTTTCCCTAAAGCTCACACATAGGCCACAGGTAGAACCAGCCTAGGGAAAACTCAGAAGCCTCACTTAGTTTCTATAACAAGGCCGGTTTTGGCTCCTCTCACACTGAATAACCCGGTTTTGGGCTTATTCATAACTTGGTCCAGCAATTGCCAAGCTCTGCTCAAGGGCTTTCTGACCTGCACATGTTCCTGGAAGGTTAATATACCAGCCACACAGGCTTCTCAGTCTGTCCTCTGAAAGGGCCACAGGAAAGCTGCCTGGAAAGCACCCAGCATGTGACTGCGGCAGAAGACTCTTCAGGAATCTTGCAGGTACTGACACCAGCCCTGACTCTCCAGGGCAGGCAGCAATAACCAAGCAGTTTAGATCAAGAGATATTTTGGAGCTAAACCAAGAGAGAAAATTTGTATATATATATTTTTACCAGGTGTGTGTGTGCGCGTGTGTGTGTATTTTTTACTAGTTAACCCAGCACAAAGGAAACACATTTGACCTTGCTATATGGTGATGTTTCCTTGGTCCTGAGCTGCAGCAATGATATAAGCAGAAGGGCCCATTTATGAAAGCAGCACTGATATTTCCAGGTTATGCTGGAGCGGGGCCTGATGGCTCTTCTGAAGGGCCTCATTGTATGAAAACATGGTTCAGTTTCACTTTTCATGCTCTAGGAACCACTGGAGATAAAAAAAATCACCTTGTCTACCAGAGAATTAGATTCCCAGGTGGACTCTCTTGTTCAAGAAATAAGCCCAGCATCGAAAACCCAAAGGGTTTCTTACCTTGGATTATAAGAGAGGCCTTCTGCACGAGCACTCCTGCCTCATTCTGAGCAAGGCAGCTGAATTCCCCTTGAGACTTGCCACTAAGATTTGCAACCTGGAGAATCTGTCCAGCTGCCAAGACATGATGTGTCAATTCTGTGACAGTGGCAACTGACTGACCACCATGGAACCAGGTGATATTGGGGGTTGGGTGACCTTTGATGGGGCAGCCTAGAAGAGGAAAGGAGAGGCAAGCTATTGATAAACCCCAAAAGGACACATTCCTGATGAGTTGTTTTAGAGTCTCTGTGGCTCTACAGGCCATATGTACAATATGGCCCTCCCCATGACATTTTTTTTTTTTTTGTGCTTGCCATTCCCAAGCAAATAGGAGATGATTTTATTCTCCAGGATTCTGGGAGAGTGACTATTATTCATTCGCTAATAAGTAAAAATTATTGGAAGATGGAAAGTGCCTATTGCTATCTATATCCCTGTACTAACTTTAAAAAAATAAAGCAATTAATATTCATTCATTGAACTTTTTTTTTTTTCAAGTTCATTAGTTCCTACACTGATTTTACTTGGAAAGAAATCACTTCTTCAAATGCAATGAGTTGGAAAAAATATATACTATATAGTAATAGTTAAGAATCAAAATGTAATTGGTAAAGGCCTAATATCTGCCTTCATTTTACTCTTTATATGATTTTCAAGCCAAAATTTTTCAACAGAGACTAGGAAAACAATTTTAAACACTGATCTCATTTCTTTATAAGTCAAGAATCTTGGCCTTCTGACAGCTCTTTCCAAGCTTGCATTGGACATGTACAATATTACACTTTTTTACATGGTCGTTGAACATATTTCGATACATTAAAATTCCAAAATATTAAAATGAGGTATCATATCTACTAAATATTCTGTAGCATAGAATTAGTAAAATAAACTGATTGCAGTTATGAGAGAAAACTCATTTTCTTTAAATTTGAAATACTTGCTGAATTTTCTGTGTGTCTCCAGCAACTAAGCTTCTATAGAAAATTTATTTGGAAGTTTAGAACACATGATAAATCATTAAATATTAAAGATACTGGAGGTTTTCCCTCAGTTCAGTTTTAAAAATCTATTTGGTGACTACTGTTCTGGGGATTGTTAAGATAGTTAAGACTATCTTTTCTCTTACAAAGAATTCCCACATGGTATAGAATTTTTTAAAAAAGCACATTAATAAAATGCAATGTAAATGATGACATCTATGAGACACATAGATGGCCACCTGCATGGATATGTATGCTTATGGGTCTGTAAAGAGAAGGGATTTTCCAGTGTTGGCTTGTTTTCTATTCTGGGGCAGCACTGTTAGAACTGGAATAGTATGCAGAGTCAACACAGGAAGGGGCCCTTAGGGATCATCTAGCCCGCTGCCAGAGGAAGAAACTGAGGCTCAGAGATATTAAGAGACCTTCCCAAGATCAATGAGCATGCCTTTTTATTCTTTGCCTTGTGTTCTTATATCCATACCCACTAGTTCAGCTGGGTACCAGCAATTTACCTAGGTACCTTGTTACCTACTTCCTTTGTCTGTTCATTCCTTTCATATCTTTGCCCTCCCCCCTACACAGACACATTTTCACTGTAATCGTGTAGCTTGACTGGGTTGGAGCAGACTACTTTGAAGAAGGACCCTAGAAAAAATAATGCTAAAATCTGCCTAGGAAGCTCAGTGTGGGATATAGTGTTATAGAATCCAACTCTTCAGTCTTCCCTGTATTGACTCAATTTGCCATGTAACTTTGCAGTGCCCCCCTATGATAGGTGGGCTATACTTCTCCACCTCCTTCCTGACTTTGGCCATGTGATAACTTGGGCCAATAAAATGAGTCAGATGTTACACTAATGATGAACAATCTGAAAGGAAAATTAAGAAAACAATTCCACTTACAGTAGCATCAAAATAATAAAATACTTAATAATAAATTTAACTAAGGAGGGAAAGACTTGTACACTGAAAACTATAAAACATTGCTAAAAGATATTAAAACATAAATAAATGGGAAGATACCTCATGTTCGTGATTGGAAGACTTAACATTGTTAAGATGTCAATACTCCCCAAAGTGAACTACAGATTCAATGCAATGCCTATCAAAATCCCAATGATGTTCTTTTGCAGAAATAGAAAAACCTATCTTAAAATTCATATAAAATCTTAAGATACCCCAAATAACCAAAACGATTTTGAAAAAAAAAAAAAAAAAGAACAATGTTGAAGAGCTTACACTTTCTGATTTTAAAACTTATTAAATCCACAGTAATTGAAACAGTATGGTACTGGCATAAAGACAGACATACACACTAATTGGATAGAGACTCCAGAAATAAACTCTTGCATATATGGTCAAATGACTTTCAACATGGGTGACAAGATTATTCTACTGAGAAAAGAACAATCTTTTCAACAAATGGTGCTGGGAAAACTGGATAGCCACATGTGAAAAAAAATGTTGGATCCTTACTTTATGCCATATATTAAAATTATTTTAGGGGTCAAACACCTAAACCTAAGAGTTAAAAGTATAAAAATCTTAGGGAAAAGCTTCACAATATTAGATTTGGCAATGATTTCTTA